>NW_016163780.1:0-34792 GCF_001687245.7 Rhagoletis zephyria | reverse complement strand
TTGACCACCACTAAGGAATGCTAACGTAATTTTCACACAGCCACCTAGGCCGCTTCTATTAAAACTGCTTTCTGCGATATTGGAGCTAACGTTTTTGATGTGTTATAAGTTTCTTGTTGTTGTAGTAGGTGTNAGTTCCTTCAAACGATGTATTCAATGTACATACATCATGAAAATTTTGTACAAAATTCCTTAGGCGCCGAACGCCGCCGCCGCCGCCGCCGCGCCGATATTTTCGTAACTCGGCGGCGGCGCGTGAGGAATGACAAAAAACGGCGGCGGCGGCGGCGTGGCTCGGCGGCGTATACCTCTAGTTGGCATCTATGGGTTAAAATCAAATAAATTTTCAAATTCAAAAAGTACGTAAAAATTTTAGAGAGAATTTGACTACTTTAAATTAAGAAAGTTAATTTAAACCAATTCTGGTCAAGATTCTAAATTCAAATGTTAGCCCAAAATGCTAAACAAATATGAGTAGCCCGTCCTTGCGTTTGTCCGCAAAGCCATTTAGCCGTTAAACGTTTCCATGCGCCTCCGGTTAATACATGCATGGACTCCATCAACCACCACCACCACCATCACCACAACCATTATTCGGCCATTTATCCGATTAAATAAAGTTTGTTGGGCATTTGCGTCGGCCATATTGCAAACGCACGCGTACACACAACCTTAATTATTCATAAATGTGGATGAGTATGTGGAGAACAAACTATTCATTATAATTCAGTGGTACATACTTACTTATGTATGCAGTTCATAGAGTATGTTTGTACACGTGGACGACTGCGTATATGCATTTGCACTGGTCACACTGAGTAATAAAATGTCAGAATGTTGAGCTTTACTCAACTTGTGCGCCGACATTGCCAATAAAATTACTAGGTAAAATTATACACTTGGCAAGTGCGCCATGCGGTCAAACAATCAAGCAGCCAACCGGAGGCAGACCAACGACGAATTGTCAAAATACACAAATGGCCAACGGTTGTGCGGTCCGGTCCATCCCCTCGCCTAAGTTCCGTTCCAAGTGCTGGTGTCAGGTTGTTGAATTCAGCCAATGCGTTAATGTCTTGCGAATGCTTTGCTTCTACTTCTATTTTACTAGCCTGC
Organism: Rhagoletis zephyria; assembly: GCF_001687245.7. NCBI lineage: Eukaryota > Metazoa > Arthropoda > Insecta > Diptera > Tephritidae > Rhagoletis > Rhagoletis zephyria. The sequence continues at coordinate 33,679 of NW_016163780.1, read as the reverse complement.
GTTATTGTTGTTGTCGTTTTTTTACTTTTACCACTTTTCATTACCCTTTTGCCGGGCCTAATTAAATATCGTTTTTGCTGGCGTTTTTACTACGCTGCGCTATTATTATGTATTGCTGCATATTTCTAACAAATACATACATACATACATAAGTAAGTGGACTATGTTTAGAACTCAAAAAATTTGTAGAAACCCCTCATTTCCCTTCCAGCACATGCACTCTCCCACCGATCGCCTCTGCGCTTCGCTGAGTATCTCTTTCTGCCTGTACTTGCTAGTTACGCACTTTTAACTTTGAAGACCATAAAATGTCGCTAATAAAATTATAAATAAACGTAGCCTAATGAATTATTCACTCACACAACTGGCAATTAATTTTCGCTCTGACTGCCGTGCTTCCCACTCTCTTCCGCTCTTTCTAACCGTTGGCTGCCTTTGCTATGTCATTCACTAGCTGAGCTATGGTATTTATATATACTTATATATGTATGTGAATATGTTTTATGTTTGTTTGTGAAAAAGCAATTCATTTGTCCTTTTAATAGCTCACCGGCCGCTGGCCGCTGTCCCTTGCATTAATGTGTAGGTACTCTCCAGTTGGCCAAGTCTGCTTAGTTCCTCCATTTTCGTTGTCTTCGTAATGCCGATACTTGAACTGCAGTTAGCCTTAATGACCATTTGTTTATGCAATTTAGTTTCCTGCTCAATGCGCATAAATATGTATGTACGTATGTAAACACCCTTTCTTCTTGGTTGTTCCTGTCTGAATCGTTCAATCCTCCAAATACTATAATTAAACGATTTTCTTCGATGTTTGCTTAATGCAAGGCTTTCAATTCATTAAAAATACATACCGCATACACATACATACATACATGCATACAAATATGCATATCTATACATATGTACTACATATTTATTAGTGACTTGCATTGCTTGTACTTGCTATTTTGCTAAAAGCCTGACTATCAAATGAAAATTATAGCTTGGTTGCTTGCGAAATGCAATGTGTTGACTTTTCCAAGGATTTAAATGTGTAAATGATTAAATATTCATAAATGTATGTATGCCGCTGGACAGCAGTGGAAGTAATATAAGTGAGGACTTTCCACTTTTTTTAATTTTTTGCAAGACACCCCGTTTTTTCCTTTTATTTTTTACTCGTGAGGCAAATAAAAAATTTGCATTATATTCTTTTGACAGAAAATAGTAACCAGAAGCGCCCCGAAAAAATTATGAAATGTTCGTAAAAACATTTTAAGGGACATTTTTTATTTCCAGACATCCAGACGAGCATCTCACGGCCCTGAGTGGATTTTCAATATCCCCTAATGCCGCTAATTTGACTAGAATTTCAGTTTTGTAGGCTTTAATCACCGCATTGTTCTTCGATAAGTTTGCTTCTTTTGGAGAATTATTCAATTATGAGTGGGTATGCTTGGAATAAATTTTGGAGCATATTCAAGATTTACACTTCCTCCGATGGTGTGCCTGCAATTCAAATTCTTCCTTGTGTCTTTATGGGGCATCTTACGCTGTAACAGCTACCGAATGAGCTCCTGGGTATACTTAAAAGTTTACTGTTATAATAGACAGCTTACATACTCCTGTAACAAGATAGCGTTATTGCTTTCATATATTTAGTATAAGACGCCTATGATCTTCCAATCTTTTGCTATCACAACAAAGAATCGAGTACACAATATTTTTTTACTCTTTCGCGCTTAGATAAACTTCTTTCGCCGCTCGTTGACGCTCACCAACCCGCGCACGATTTGTTGTCGAAATCCAGAATTATTGACTTCGCCCATAGAATTTCCTCTTTCACCTTCACGAAGTCCTACTTGATAGGTGTCATGGGCCTGACGACAATCGGTACGTTGGACTTGGTAAATTAAGCTAAGCTAGGCTCTAAAAAAATCACTGGTGGAGCCTTTGATCCTTTCACAGGTAATCAGCTAAGCCTGTGTCTATCCACACGCAATTTCGTTGTTGTGTTGTTGTTGCTGCAGCGGAATTACTAAGCTCTGACTAGCTCAGCTGATCTGTTCATCACTGTTGTCAAGGGAAAGCCTGCCGTTTCGATGGAGTCGGACTAAAGGGAGAGAGGTGTTAGTAGATGGTTAGTGTCATGTAGAAAACGTTCACAAGCTGGACATGTTTTGGGTTTGCCGGGTTCGAGTCTAGAAAGGTAGGAGTTTAATCTGCAGTCCAGTATCCAGATCTTCGTATGCAACGCAAATTTTGGGAAGGTGCTAATTATCTCTCGATGAATGTCGTTGATGTTTGGTCGGAACAATGTCGGATCCAGTGCTATATATGTATGTCTGAATATAGTCTCCATGAAAAAAATGCTTCTGACGTGCCTGCGAGAAGGCTCCGCTTCCAGCAAATATCTAGTATCATGCTCACCGCGATAGCAGCCGAGAAAAAATTGCTTGCTGAGCAATAACGGGTGGCTAGATAACCACGGTCTAACGCTTGGTACCGAAAAGGCAGGAATAAACCTGCTGACACTAAGCCACATCCCTTTTGAAGTTGAAATGAGAATATGTGACACAGTAACTCTCTCCAAGAAATCTTAGAGGGGCATCAGCTTACCGTACCGTATCTAAATACCAAACACATGGTCTGTGGCAAGAACGTTGGCAAGCAGAAAAAAAAGGGGAAGGTGGACAGCAAAACTAATACGAAGAGTTCAAGAATGGACAGATAGAAAATTCGGCGATGTAAATTATTATAGAACACACGTTTTTTAAAGCCGAAGTTGGTGAAAAAAAAGAAAAGCCCTTTATCTCCACCAAATGGGCAACGCAGAGAGCCCGAGCTTCTTATATCGTGCCGAACTAGACGACGCAGAACACATGTTCTTATAATGCCGAAGATGGCAAAAAAAGGGATGCCCCTTACCGACGAAATAGCAAAATTGTCCCAGAGAATATAGTCAAAAAAGTGACGAGCTGCGAAGGAGAATGGAATGACATCACAACGTATACAGAAAATATCTTGAGAGCCAAAAAAACAAAACTGGACACGCATAGTGAGCTACAAGTATCGGTTCTGGACGCAGGAGAGTAGCAGAGTCTGAAAAGACCTCTGGATCTCTACCCCTAAGTAATGCGAAAGTGGTTCCAGGGTTAGGGTTGAGAAGAGTCCAGGGAGAGGGAGTGTTTTAGTTGTTTTCTATGCTTCATTGTGGGCGTTTTTTTTTTGTGGCTGTAGGAGCTCGGTTTTGGCATAGCTCTTGTCTGGGCAAAGGTTTCTGCTTCTGTTGAGTTTTTTTGAGAAACGCTTTTTATTTTGTATATCATTTTGTATACAAAATTAGTGTCACGAGTGGCAGAGAAAGGGGGTCGCCCCCGGGCAGAGATACGATGTACCTGGGGAAGACTGACTAGCTTCAGCGATCGCTCGTTATCCTCAAACTTTGTTTGCAACTGAACTTAACAAAGGATCTGCGTTCGTTCCCAAGACAATCGGATCTACGTGACTGGAACGACCCAGATTATTATAACTCCGGGGAATTTGTTTGCTGTTACAACAACAACAACAAGTATCTCGGTGTGGCTGTTCCTCATTACGGCTCTTAAGTATTATACTTTGATTCGGCTATATCAGTGGAGCACAAATTTTCGGATTTCAAATTTCCATAATCTTCCCAACTCTCAGCATTTCAAAATAATAATTTAATATTTTCAAAATTAAAGATTTACACACAACCTTTTAAAGAATACCCTTCCGTAAGCCGCAGTTAGAACTCGTCAGTATAGAGGGGATTAGGGCTACCCTGTCCTTACGCCAATCTCCTCTAGAAGAATACTTCATTACACATTTTTTTTCTTAGAATCGGGCGAACAATCTGCCTAACCTGCCTTCTGCACTGGATTTCTCATGAAACGAAGAAATTAAAACGACTTCATTATTTTCCACGAATATTTTCAACGATATCCTTGTAGCCGTATGACCAAATATGTAAGTTCGTACACAAAAAGCTGCATCGTCTACAATCAAGACCATATATGCAAAATAATCTTGTCATAATTTGCATGTCAGCGTGCGTTTTATCTCCTAATAGAATTTGAGTCATTTAAGCGGTTCCATCTTTATTACGGCAAAGCGACTGCTGGCAAAAATTTATAAACGTTTAATAGACCATAGATATAGTATATGTATGTAAAAGTGTGGAAGTAAGTATGGCTTTAAATGGCTATATGTGGCTCGGTGGAAGTAAAGACGATTTGTATATGAAGACTATGCCACAGGTTGGTTGGCCTTGGTTTTATAGAGTCATTGCAGTTGTTGTCGCCGCCAAGCATGCTGTTGCAAGAAAGATGGCTTTTGTTGTTTCTGTAATTTTTACATGTGTATTCCACATACAAACACACAGACTGTGTTGCAAGCCATCATAGCACATAGTTCAGCGCCATTGCGATAGCTAGGCAAGTAGCCAACGGCAATCGATTTATGCGCCACGCATGCGCACCAAATACAAAATACTCCAAAAAGGAAAAGAGTGAGGCAGAAAGTAAAGCATCTATGCATGTATGTAGGTTTTTTAATGTTGCACCGGCGGCGAGTAGTTGCATGCAACATGTTTTTGTTGTTGCATAAGAATGTGCACGAAATGGTTTTCGATTTACAAAATCACTTGATTATGTGCAGTGCAACATCGATAAATAACACAAACAATGAGCGCAAACAGGCGATCGATCGGTCAGTTGCATGCGAACATACTTATGGATGTATGCATGTATATTAGGGTGGGTGCATCATTCTCCATACAAAAAAAAAAGACGGCATTGTTTTCTCATCGATTTTTACATTTTGTTATATTTATTCTAAGACTGCCGCCAAAATATTTCACGATGTAAGGGAGCTGGGCCGATTAAAAAAAATACCTTGAAAAAGTCAAAATATTTTGAAAAATAAAATTAGTTTTCAAAAATATTTTTTTCTGAAAAATCACCTGAGACGATGGAAGAGTTTAAGCTTAAAAGGTCTACATAAAAATATTTAAAAATTTTATCAAAGGAATCACAATAATAAAATTTGTTTTAAGTATTTGCAAATCGCTAGCTCATGTAAATCTTACTATTTTTTCGAAATATCTTGGCGGAAGTATTAAAATGCAACAAATTTTATAATTCTGGTGGAAAACCGCAATTTTTTTTTTTGGTGATGCATCCTAATGTATATACACACATATTTACATACATACATATTAATATGAAATAATGCCTCATATCGACGCCACATTGTTGCTTGTGTACATCATTTCCAAGGCTCCAATGCCTAGCAGCAGCTTTTTGGCGCATATCTGCATATCTGTTCGGCTGGAGAGGCTGGGAAACCACTCGCTTACAGCGCAGTGCAAATGCAGTCAATAACATTTTAATGCAATTTTAGTTGCCCCGCAGAGCTCCGTAATTTTACATCGTATGCTGCCAATTGGCTTTTCTCCCTCCTCCAATCAATTTTGCAATATTAAACGTTCACAGCTAAAAAGGAAAAGGTCATAAATGGGCTAAATAAAAGTAAAAGGCAGACGTGCCGTGAGGTCTTTGTTGCTCTTTGCGAGCAAGACGAGTAACATAGTTACTTTGGGGTAAGGATGCTTAGGCCATACGCATGCGGCGGAATAACATACCTACTGTAGTTGGGCCAAAATAAAGCTACCCGCGAGAAGGTAAAGGAATCAGAATCAGCACAAAACACAAAATGGCTCTGCTGCGCAGATGTTTGTAGCTTTGCGATTTTTGCTTGCAGTGGCCGCCCAACACAACCGATAATTTTAATACATACTCGTACATACACGACTACCATAGGCCAGTTATTATTTATAACTTACTTAAGCAGACTGTGCAATTGGCTTCGGAAGATCGATTGAAGTCGCAAGCTGCTTTGGAAAGCAGGCAGAGCAGGTTTCGAGAGCTTTACCTTGAACTGCTAAAATAAAATTTTACATACAAAGCCAAAAACTTACAAGTTGTTAATGGTCAAAGTTGTTCGGGAGACTAAAAGAATACTGTACCACCTTACAAGCAAACAAGAAAAAGTTCACCGCACACCCCTGAGTATAAAAATCTTGGCCTGCATTTTTTGGCAATACAATTTTTAATAGATAGTTCTACTGGAATAATCGAAATACTTCATTCAGAAAAGTTTAATGATACTGACACTAGAGTGGTACGTTAGGGTGATAAGAATTGGGATCTGAAGGGTAAGTACTAGAAGGGGCCGGTAAACTTGGTTTCCAAAAAATTGTTTCTTGGAGACTAAAAAATCGATATATCTGGAGTCATAAAAAGTAACCGCCTAAGTCGTCTTAATAAAGAATTAAGTTATACATATACATATGCTGTCGTATTCTCCAACTACTATTCCATTAGTAAGTGAAGCCCCATCCAGGTTATAGACGAAAAAGTTTTGGTTTCTCCATAAGGCTGACTTTGCAATCCAAATGTTTAAAACGTTTTTCCCGAATTCAGGATTTTCGGCTTAGGCGGTTATTGCTTATGAACACGGATATCATAGTTTAATCTCCTGCTGTAAATGCTGAAGATATAAAAATTTAAAAAAGCGGGGTCTCCAAAAAAATTTTTTCGAAATTGCCTTGCAAAAATTCTTCAGTTTTGAAGGTATAGATACGTCGAATCCTTTTGTTTTTTGTGGTGCGGTGTATATACATAATTACATATGTACCTACATATGTAATTGAACATACAAACATACCAACAAATAATTGAATTCATTCTTTCAGGTTTTCTCTTGCCTTCATAGGGACTCAAGCCGGAGCACGGGCCAACTGGCTACGCCCATCCCATTCACACTCAATGCCGCTAGTGAAAATATTCTTATTTCCTGCAATGATACTGGTATAATTTTTATTCGTATTTGCTTTTCTTGAATCGTTAAGAGTGACTGGAAAATGACTTCTTTTAGCCAAGAATAGGTTGCTTCATTTTGTGGTTCGTTTCGTTTGAAAGGCATTTTATAATGAGTAATCGTTTTCATCTTATAAACTTTTTAAAGCTTTCTATAGATTTATGGCAGCGATGGGGAGAGAGAGCTTTTACTTAGAACGCGTCTATACAAAATATAAAGAAAGCTTAAAAGAGCTTTGCCCGCGGGCAAGGCAGTGCCCATAAGTGATTTATGGTCTTCGCTGGCATACATACTACATATGAGCACTTGAAAGTAAAAGTAGTAGGTACATAAATTTCTTGAGAGATCTGTTTAACCCTGCGCGTCCAAATAAAAGCTATGTAAAGCTTTGTATAAAAGGCAACCTGCGTACTTCTCCTGGATGCTTCTCCTGGATATTTGTTATAAGAGAAATTAACATTAAGGATCATAGCTCGGTTTTCTGCTACGTCTCTCAAGCATTCCAAGAAAGCAAGCCTTCTCGCAAAAAAAGAGTCGAGATCTGTAACAATCCTGATCAATTTTTGTATTCGGACTTTCAGGGTTTCAGTTTTGCTTCTCTGGGCTCTATTGAAAACTCGTGTGTTTTACGTTCTCATGTCAGAATGCTCCGTCGCCAAACATAGGCACCTTGCTCCGCCCTTACGGAATCTTAAATCTCAAGCATTTCTGCATGTAGATTGAAAAGCTTCGACTAGACCTTTCGGCGAATAGGTGTAATCATGCACCAGTCGGAGTTTCCAACATATAAACCAGCGTGAGGTCGAGGAGCTCCTCTCTGATAGCTATAAACGTCAAGGCTTTGCCCTTTTGGCATACAAAAATATTCAATATTCTACTTTGTCGTCATGTGTTTATAGTTTTCCAGAAATACCATTACTGCTCAACCATAGTGCCTGAATCTGGTGCACAGCGGCTCCACATTTCTCAAGAAAGCCGCCTTAGAATGCTGGAGATCAATTGCTGGATCTTTATTTTCCAGACCTCTCTACAAGAGCGCTAGCTCTGGCAGCATCGAGCATCCGTCGGAGACTGACAACGGGCCCATCAAAAGAAAACACGTCAGCAATGCTCTAAGTGTCCGATAACACTGAGTCAACGTCCATATTTATTTAGACCTCTTCCTCCCTGTTTCGCTGCGACGGTCCAGAGACTGAACATCATCGACTTTTTCCAGTACTATTTAAGGAGGTTTCCGGAAAAATCCTTGACTACTAACGTTCTGTAACTAATTCGTTGAGGCCTTGAAAAACTTTCAATTTATTCGCCGTATTATACGTCATACACTTTTCTTGATTTCCACGCTTTCCAAAATTTTCCATGCCTACCTAGTCAGTAGTTTAATAATATTTATGCATTTTCATTGCAACGAAAAAACCCACACACACCATTATTTTCCCATTCATCCCACTTCACTAAGCGGCACGAACATGCCAACCCGATGACCCTCAGCTGAGCTATACGCCTGCTAGAGTATCGCAGAAAAGAGGTGTAAAAAAACAAGACTTGAACGCGTCAGCGTCGAACAACTGCCAGCTTGTCGTGCCACATCAACGGCATAATAATAATAATCGGCAAAAATAATAATAGTAACCCGCCAACAAAAGGAGTGGACCTTCGCTTGACCAGCCGCCAGGAGTACAAATAAGTATTCATCAAAACGGCCAACTAGGCTCAAGAAACACCAATGCAATTTGCTGCAATCCTTGATTGTTTTGCTCGTAGTTGGCTGTTGGCCGCTGGTCACAGCTCTGCACTGCTGCACAGTTGTTGCTGTTACGCCGTTGAGTGCTTATTAAGAAATGAAATTTTGTTGCTTTATTATGTTGACCATGGCGGCACTGCAATGAAATGAGTTCAGTCAATTGCCTCGCAAGCGACGACCCCTCTGGTTGGCTGGCTAGGAGGCGCAGCTTGGCCTAATGCATGCATACATATTTACTCCACTGTTCACAAAAGAATAAGACCCCAGAAGAAGAAGAAGAAGCAGAAAATGGAGTGGCTAGCGCGCGTCTCAATTGCAGCGCTGAATTGGGGAGGCGCCCGCGTCTTTTCGGGCAATCATCCCAACTCGCTGATTTTTTAAGCTTTCTGTTTTTTTTATTTTTCTTTTTGTTGGTATTGCTGCTGGCGCTATTTGCACTACAGTCAGGCTATCATTAGCATGCGCTCAAACCTGCTATTTACTCTTACTCTGTATGAGACTTTCAAGTTTGTTTGTAAGCGTTTGCGACCTTTGTTGCATAAAGGCTGTGCCAGCAATGACCAGCAGAGGGGGCGTTTTATGGCATTTTCATATTTCGTTATTTGTTGTTGCCATTTGTATGCTGCTAAGTAAATGAAATTCATAAACGAAATCGCGACGCGTGATGGCGCTGGGTGTTGCTAGACGCCTCCTGCCCTCTCACCCTCCTACACTTCATTCCCTCTGCGGCATATCCTTCCGTCAACCCCACTTGTTTCAGAGTCGCAAAGTCGCGCTCCAGCTCCGATCGTTTCATTTGGTTGCAAGCTTGCAAACTGGTCAATTCATAGCTGGCTTTGTTTTTGCTTCATTTTTGTTTTTGCTCCGCTGAGTCAGAGTGCAAAATTTTTAAGTCAAAGCGAAAATTTGACTCCTGAGGCGTTTATTATTTGAATTTTCCTCGTTGGCTTCTCACATTTTTCTTGCTGCTCGATAACAGACAACTTGACTAAAGCGCTGGCCGCATTCCCTGCTAAGTTGCTTGAGTCATTGGATTTCGCTTTTCTTATTACGCGTAGATAAGACCTGAAGTGGTCTTTTTTTAAATTTATTTACTTTGCCTGGTTATTATTTTAAGCTTGATTACTTTTTGACACGACATGCCGCCATATAGCGGAGTACGTAACTACAATTAATAAATGGTGTTGAGTGTTGCATGCCACAATACACACACACACACGCGCACGCCCACTGCCTTGCCCTCTATGACATTGACTGTTGTTGTTTTTTGGAATCTTAAGGAAATTGTTTATGCGAAAATTATAATTTCCATAGCTTACTGAGCCACCTTGTCGGCAGTTCGACGGAGTGGCAGCCGTTGCTGTTTCACGAGGAAGTCATTAATGCGCTGTTGGCAAAGTTTCTTATTTCATTTGTTCCCCCCCTGCTGGTTGTGCGGATTTTGATTAGCCTGTGGGTGTTGCTGGAATTTAGAATAATCTGTAATAAATTATGCATAAATTAGCAGAAGTATAGCAGCTGCTTTCAAAGCTTGCGACTTCAGAACTTAAGCCACAAATTAACCAGATTCGACGGCTAAACGTAAGCGAGTTATGGTGTGGAGCTGAGTGATGTTAAAAACGGTATAAAGACTGACTACCCTTCTCCTGGATCGACTGGTATCCAGCTAATAATATAGCTCCATCAACATACATACATACATATATATAGAATAGCCAAGGCTCCAGTATCATGTCCACGTTGCAAGCTCCATGTTTACAGATTTTTCCCCTGGATTTGTTTCTTTTCACAACGGTTTCAATATATTGAGAGAAAACATCTCACCCCCACTAATGTGCCTATCTATAAATACTAGTATCGCCCAGTTGTCGAAATTCGACATTATTTCATACACTTTTAAATTTTGCTTATCACCAATATTGACCCTTTATGCTAATGACGATTTTGAAGTCCACCAACAAAATTTGTAGCGACTTAATAGGAAAACTTAAAACCAAATTTCTTAGTAGCTTTCGAAATTATACCGAAATTTTCATTTACAAAAAATATGCATATGTATGTATTTGTATGTACAGATGAGATGCCTAACGGTTCCTCACTATTATGTTAAACAAATACCAATACAGACTGTAACTACTTTTTTCGAATATAGCCCCTTGGAACGTTAAAACTAAATTGCCAACATCTGCATAAACAAAATATAATATTGCCTTCTCTAACGGCGGTTTTATACGGGTTTTTGTCAAAATTGGGCCTAAAGCCCAATATTTTTGCATCACATGATTGGGCTACCGAATTGCGCCAAACTTTATGTTGCTATTATGTGTTCTAAAGATGAAGCAAATCTGACCATACATTTTAAGGATAGCTCTCAAATAGAGATGGGCACGAAATATCGGGACCCACGGTACTGATTCAAGATGGGCGGTATCGGAAAGGTCTGTAAAAATTGAACGGACGGAACAGGATCAAAATCCTTTCCCGATACTCCCGATAAAACCGCAACTTCCGCAAATTCAGAAAATCTTCCTTAAAAAATTTTTATAAAAATATGCACTTTTTACGTTTTATTGAGACGAAAGCGAACAGCAAAGCAAAACAAAATAATTGAAGGATGCCAGATCTTTCATACAATATTTTTATTTTTAATTAGTTTGAAAAACTTGTGAACTTTTTTAGAAATAGATTTCGTGGCCCCCGGGCCCGCGGTACAATTCTGAAAAACGTCGGGATGAGCGGGTTCGGAAGTTAAAAATTGAATTTCGGTATGGGCCCCTGCGCCACCTAACGGAAGACAAATACACTGATCCTTTCAAAAATCATTACACAAAATAACAATCATTCAATGCGATTTAGAAATCTGGTAGGAAATGGTTCGCAATTGAATGGTTTTTGCCATTTTAAATGTGCATAGATGTAGGTGTATCAAATTCCATTACCTTATCTATCATTAGTGGTTCCAGATATAAGCGATATGGAGATTGCATTCTGTATGCGAGGTGCCTCATCCCCCTTTCGAATACACACCACTTTTCGCCATAAGTTCGGTAATGATAATGTTATATGCAGCTGTGTCAAATTTCAGAACGTTAGCATAAGCGGTTACACAGATAAGCGAAATGCGAAGTTCAGCTTGTATGCCTCGCCCCCTTTTTCAATATGTACCGCTTTTCGCCTTAAGCACGTTATTGAAAGCTTAAATCGCTGTGTCAAATTTCAAGGCGTTAGCATAAGCGGTTCCAGAGGAAAACAANTGTTATATGCAGCTGTGTCAAATTTCAGAACGTTAGCATAAGCGGTTACACAGATAAGCGAAATGCGAAGTTCAGCTTGTATGCCTCGCCCCCTTTTTCAATATGTACCGCTTTTCGCCTTAAGCACGTTATTGAAAGCTTAAATCGCTGTGTCAAATTTCAAGGCGTTAGCATAAGCGGTTCCAGAGGAAAACAATATAAGAATTTCAGTTTGTATGGGAGATGCCACGCCCCCTTTTCCAAAATCTGCCACATTTCGTCGTAAGTACGGCATTTATAGCATATGTGGCTGTGTCGAATTTCAGGACGTTAGCATTAGCAGTTACAGAGATAAGCGATATGAGATTTCAGTTTGTATGGGAGGTGCCACACCCCTTTTCCAAAATCTGCCACTTTTCGCCGTAAGTACGGTATTGAAAACATAATTTCAGGACATTAGCATAGGCGGTTCCTGATATAATCGATATTAGAATTTCAGTTCGTATGGGCGGTGCCACGCCCCCCTTTCCAAAGTCTACCACTCTTTGCCGTAAGTACGGTATTGATAGCATATGTTGCTGTGTCAAATTTCAGTACGTCAGCATAAGTGGTTCCAAAGAAAAGCGATATGAGAATTTCAGTTTGTATGGGCGGTGCCACGCCCACTTTCCCAGTACCTACCATTTTTCACCGTAAGTAGGGTATTTACAATCTATGCATCTGTGCTAAGTTTCAATTCCCCGGCATAATTAGTTTTAGGGATATAGTGGTTTTCGCATTTTAGTCTATATGTCAGATGCCACGCCCCCTATGTACCGGGATTAACATTTCTGGATTAGAGGAAGTTATGTCCTTTAAATCGGTGTATGTTTCATTGAAATCGAGCGAGCGGTACCTTCTAAAAAGGGATTGCAAAATTTTCTTGTGGTGTATTCATATATATATCTTGCACTTACACTTGCTTACTTTAATATTCACCATTTCTTGATGCGAAGAGTAGCACCAGCGCTTCTCTTAGTGGAAGCGTTCTCGCGACCACTGAATTTCAAGCCTTAAAGAATATTAATTATTTAGCCGAGTTAACGTTAAAATCGACAATCGAAATTATGCTTAAAAAAATTGCTCGCTTTTCGAATAAATTAATTACTTGCAAGGAGTGAGCCTTGGGAACCTTGGGTCGCTTTTCAACTAAAAATCAGACCCTCATTTTGTCGTCAGTATACATATATGTATTCATATGACGATGTGCAGACAGTCACCTTGTCTTGTCTGAGGTCATCTAGTAATTGGACAAGATCCATTCCCTATTATCTCCTTTTTCTTGTTTGGCATAACAAACGTTAATTGGTTTCAGCTGAGACCAAAAACTTTGCTTTGCAAAGTTACGCCAATTGTTCATTCCGTGTGAAGATATGGTTCTTCTACACTTGGCACTTAAATTTTTTTGCGGGTCGCTTTTGTTGTCTTGTTTTGTTGGATTTTTTAAGGACCACCCTAATGTTTATACAAATAACAAACCATCCATCAAGAAAACAGTTAAAAATTTCAAAGCAAAACTGGAGCAACATAAATTAATGTCAAACTAAATATATTAAAACAGAGACGCATAATGCCAGTACACACCAAAAAAGCGAGTAAATACATTTTAATAGCAACACACAAAAAAATATGGCTAGGCTATTAAGAGCTTCCAGTTATTTGTTATGCTGATGGTTTTGTTGAATTCGTTTTTTTGGTTGGCTAGGAGTAATAACTACTCGTAGATTTCTACAGAATTTCTCACCTCAAAGCAATTAAGTAAGTGCCGGAGATAGAAGTTTTCGAATCAAAAAATTTAAGTAAAACAATAAAGAGACCGACAAGATTAATGTGGCAATAAGTGGGAATGTCAAGTCGCTTTGTTATCTATCAAATCGCAGCTAATTTAAAATTCTAGCTTAAAGCCGAGAAAAAGAAATCGAGTAAATGTGGCAAAGTGTTGGGCCATTAAGTAGCACTGGAGGGCGTTTAGGATGGAAAATATACGTATGTGAAGGCGCACAACCAACATACATACTACATATGTATGTATGTATGTGAAGATCATTATGGCCGCACAAAATTTTAGATATGGCGGCCTAAAGCGGTTAGTGCGGCAACTTTAACAACAAATACACAATACTGGCGAAGATTTCTATATACCATTTTGGTTTAGCCCCTAAGCAAACTAAGCGCATATTTATTAACATTTTTATTACAGGCAAGCACTTGGCACAGTCGGCTTTGTGTAGCTGTGTGTATGTTGTTGTTTCATTATAAAAATAATTAATTAAATGTTGCTTGAAATAAATTCATTTTCCACAAAATTCGCTGCCGCCCTTCATTGCATCATTTTGTTTCCTTCATTTATTTATTTTTTTGTTCTACTCAAAAGCAGCGCTTATGGCTGTAATTATTCAAATTCTCGCTAGCTTTGGTTGTATGGCTTCTATGTACGATATACCTATGTATGTATGTATGTATGCATATGGGAAACTACTGTATTTATTTGTTAGCTTTTTTTCTCCAGTAAACGAACGCTGCTTTTAAAAAGCGCTCTGCCCACCGATTTTGAGTATATTTTTAATGCGAGTTTTCTTCTTGCATTTTTTTAATTATCATTAAAATTTAATGCTTTAGGGGATCACGCCTTGCACCATCTCTAGTACTAAGCAAAGTAATTAAAGCGGCAAGACAGGGGCAGTTGGTAAAGCGTTTGAGAAGCTGACGTAAAGTAAAATTAAGTTTCGTAATCGTCCGTGAAAATTTCTTCCAAGTGATGACTATTTGTATGTACATTGAGAAGCTCTGCTCTGAGCAAATGAGCAACAAAAGTTACGCTATAGAGTTACCTAAACTCCTAGTGATTAGGGACACGAATTTCGATACGATACGATACCATATCGATACTTTTGGCATTCGATACCGATATTTTCTAATCGATAGTTTTAAACCGATATTTTTTGGAATCGAGTACCAGAACCCTAGTATCGTATCGAATGTAATAAACTCACTGTTCAATATTATTGCATAGTCTTTTACTTTTCTACTAACTTTTAGCAGCCCTGTAATGTTGTACTGAACATTGAATTGTTTTACCTTTTGCAACCCTGTAATGACAACAGAGAATTGTTTTTTTTTTGTAATAAACTCTCTTGAATTCGGAATTTTTAAAGAAAAGACACGCGGTTTTTTCACTTAACCTTAATTTTATAACAAGGTTCGTATTACTATTAATGTCTTCGCAACACTCACATTACAAGGATAATGTTATTAACAATTAATAATAAATTGGGCTTTTAAGAGCAGAAATGTGTAATATAGTTAGGATTGCATGTGGTGGAATTTGGGGGTCCCTACAGTTTTATGTCGACTTTGAACGGCGATTTTGTTTTAATGGGAAGCTGTTTTTGATTTTCAAGTTTTGAGCACTTCTAATCATTACACCACAGCGGCCTATATACGAGACCTATATTCATATAAAGTTTTTGGATTTTGGTATCGATATTTGGAATATCGAGTCTTTTTATTCCGATATTAATGGGTACCAGATATTTTTAAAGCGATACTTTAAATGAGTACCATATCGATACTTTCTGTTCGATATCGTGTCCCTACTAGTGATAATAGAATCAAGAATATAGCAAAAAGTCTTATTTTGAGCTAAGTCCATTCGAATTTTGATTGTACCTTGGCCTTCCAAAGAGATAGTCTAAAAAGTCCCTTGGGAACTTAAAATGAAAAAGTCTTCGGAACTATCCAAAAAATATCGTAGAGTTAACATGTTTGGAAATAAAGTTCTTTGCGCTCGGTTGGACACGATTTTGATTAAGATAAGAGAAGTATTAAGACTAAGATTTAAATTAAGATTTCGATTGAGATTCAGATAGAGGTTGAGGATAAGATTAAGATAGAGATTGGGATTAAGATAAGAGTGAAGATGGTGATGAAGATGAACATGAACATGAACATAAAGATGAAGATGCAGATGAAAGATGGAAGATGGAAGATGCAAGATGGAAGATGAAAGATGGAAGATGAAGATTAATGTTAGGATTAAGATTGATATTAAATCAATTAATCGAATCCCACACTTTTTCCTAATAACCACAGCATTTTTTACTAGAGTCTTTTTGCTCTTTTGAAAAGTGTCCATTTTCGAATTCGATAGTTTGACATGGTAGCGATGATATAGTGTAGTTTTTTTCTTTGACGTCAGGATATTTTAAAAAGGATTTTAAAACTAAAAAAATACGATTATATATAAGATTATTTGTGTAAAAATTAAGTGCAAGGATATTCAAAAAATTTTATAAATTATAAATTTTATAAAATTTTAACAGAACATTGTCAATACCTTTTTCATTCTTGTGCACCATAAACCTAATTCTTTTCAATTCTTCAGAATTTTCGCTTTTATCTGATACCCATTTTATTATTCTACACCTCCCAGAATTTTTTAAATGAATTTTTGAATTAACTGCATCAAGGCTTGAGCTCAAAACTATTAAGCTAGCATTTCAGGGTACTAATATTTTTATATGTATGCACCTACTTGGCTGCGTCCATGCACGTACATATAGGAAGAAATTTCGCTTTACTTTTTTCTTTGTCTACAAGAGCGCAGAGACCATCTACTACCTATTCGTCCACAACAAAGGTTAAAAGGACTGCACTCATTTTATTCACATCCTTCCAAAGCAAATTGTTCGCATCTCATACCCGTTACCTGAAATTTCCTCAATAAAAATCATTGAGTGCTTTCTTAGTTAATGCTAATGAATTTGATAATTATATACATACGCTTGTGGCATGCCACCACGTGCTGTTTCATATGCTGCCCATCCCCGAGGCGACAAAATCTACCCCAACTTAGTCCGATTCCGGCCAGCATAACAAGGCTACAAATAATTATGTATACAGACTTTATACAGGGTGGATGGATACTAACTATACAACCGCTTGTGGGTGGCTTCTGCCTGTGCGTGTTTCAAGTTGTTTTACAGCAGAGTTATTGCAGGCATTGTTTGATGTTGTTGTCGTCAAAGGTGGTGAAACTATTTTGTATGAATTGTATGGCGTTGGCTGTGGTGGTGGTGGTGGTGGTGAATATAGAAGTGGCAGTGGCAGTGGCAGTGGCGTTATGCCTGCAATTTGGCCATCATAAATTTATGAATTTATTAGACGAGTTTTTATGGTAATTTTGGTTAATTAAATAAATCAAGCACCGTTGGTTGTCTGCCATTGCTGGACTTCAACTATTTAGCCATCGCCATTGCTGCCATTTGGTTTGACCAACTGTGCTGGTGGGTTGGTCATTTGACCATTTCGTTGCCCTTCCGTTGTTTGATGGCGTTGTTAGTACTGCTGCTGTGTAATTAATTTGTAATTTGGCATTTGAAAACATTTTCGGGCGTGTAATTAACTGGCAGGCATATTAATTTTCATATTACGCAGCGAATTTTAAATAACCAGCCATGACGAAGATATTTATTTAGCTGGGTTATTTGGCATAAGGGGTGGCCGGCGTGGGTTTTTATGGGGTAATTTGACATTTACATATGTATATGCATTGCACTCGGTAAAGAGTGTGAAGAGGTTAATGGCGGCTATTGCCGTTCTATTAATATCTGGAATTATTTTAATAACCACATTTGGCGTGAGAATATCCATTAAATTAAATTATATGCACTTTTTTTAAAATGCCTAATTACTTTAAACACCATTTCTATTCAATGCAATATGAAATTTTTTGCTGGTCATTTATTAAAAAAAAAAAAAATCGTGCATATACTTTTATATCGTTCGTAGACTGTAACAGCTTTAAATAATTGTATAATATAAATAATAATAGACTGGCGCTTACACAATATGTGGGGGTCTGGCCGAGCTTTTTCTCCGATTTGTGGCGTGCGCCTTAACACATATAACACATTCATAAATGCCTACCTGCTTTCGCTAGGGTTCTTATTGTCTCTGAAACTCAATTAAGTTGAGTACTACTTTTGTGAAAAGTAGACTCATTCCTTCAAGCCTCATTATACCAAGAACAAGCCATCTTCCACAAATTCTGTTGAGGTATTTTTTAAAAAGAAGGAATCTCATTATTTGGCCGACACTAGTCCACGCGAACTCTTAGCCCCTTGCAACTTGCACTTTATTGTACTAAAATTTAATAATCTATAAGACTGCATACCCAATATTTCTCAAAAATCCAGAAAAAAAATTTTATTGAAATTTTTTTTATAAAATAAATTTTTTTTCATCTTGGTAGAATTCTCTACAATAGTTCTCTACTAGTTTCCAAATTTTATTAGCTTTTATAAAAATAAAAAATTATTAAATTGAATGAAAAATTAAGGCTCCAGTGAGTTGTGAACACTAAATACCAATTATGAACCACTGTGCGCTATGTGGAGCACCTTATGTGAAAATGAGCTACTCCTCAACCGGCTAATGACCAATGGAACTCCTCCAACGAATCAACTCTAATCCGTGCGCCAGCTTTTTCGTTGCCCTTGACGTCTACATGTCCAGCAACCCATAGTTTTCCCATGGCCTAGCTTATACTTGCAAAGTTTGCCTGACTATTTGAGCAGATGAAAGGCTCTCATGTCTCAAATATCAGAGTTCCACTCTATCCCATATGTAATAACGTACCGTAACCGCCGCCTGGACATTATCAGCGCAGGTAAGGTACTAACGCCTTCCTTCCCTTCTTGTGGTAAGCTGCTGATGAGAGTCCTTCCACCATCTTCCTCAACAGAGCACTGAGAGCGGCACACAAGTTTCTGCCATGAACGAACGAATAAAGATCACCCAGGACGGCGTGCGAGAAAAAAGTTATTTTTTGCAGTGACGTCATTTTCTCGCCGCCATGTGAAAAAAACGGTGAATGAAACCTGTGTGTGAATGAAAGGACCGATTAAAAAATGACGTCTTCAACCATTATTTTTTTTCTCAAATGCAATTACAAATACACGGTTGCCGTGCTGGGTGATCTTGTTAGTTGGTTCATGAGTTTCTGCAGCTTTATTAAGTCGTTTTTTTTACCGTGACCGTCCTCGAACAGCTCTGTGAAAGGGCGCTTTTGAAGTGGCCGCCGAGTTAGGGCGATCTTCTACTCAGGTGTCGATATACGATTTGCCAAGTTTTCCATAAAAACCTATTTCATTTTGTTAGTATTCAGTGAGTGTCTTCTGCCAAGCAGATAAATGAGTACATGATTCTTATTATGGTTTCAATAAAACAGCACTTTAAATGATTATCTGTTCTAGATGATAATACTTAACCATTTTGCCGACTGAAGCTCATAACCTTACAACAACCAAAAAAGCGACATTTTTTAACCACCCAAAATTGGTTTCCTATCGCGTGTATAACAAAAAAAAATTCAAGCTGGAATTTATTATCTCATAATGAAAACACAAAAAAATGGTTGTATATGCATACATATCTATGCATGTGTGAATAATTATTTTATATCAGTATCTGAGCTCATAAATTTACACTTAAGCCCGTTAATAGTAAAAAAAAAGTCAATCAAATCACTAACCAATCAAGTCGTTCTAATTATATGGAGCGCCGAATCAAGTTTTTATATCAAAACTATTTTATAGATACTAACATACATATGTACAACAAAGCTAAAAATGCATACATATGTACATATGTATACACAACCATACATTCCACTATAATTTATTTTTTAAAACTAAGCTTTAATTAGATTCAATTCTCTTTCAATTAAGTTTTGTATTTCTTTTGGAATTGATTTGGTATGAATAAAAGTTTCTAGAATGTACATACATATATGTATGTATACAAATACATAAATAGCCCTTAGTAAGTCTATGTTCTTTCGCCTATTCACAAACGCCCATTAAAAAAAAATATTAACAAATAAACTTTCAGGTTTTCGATCGCCATCTGAAAATTCTCCATAATTCAATTCACCCAAACTATGACAATTGCATAAAAATGCCAACAAAAAAAGCAACAAGTTTTTACGTATTAATACAAAAACGATAATCTGTCAATTTAAAATAATTTATGTGGAATTAATTTCGAGTTCGCGCTGCGATTGGTGTAGGGCGAGCACAGTAAAGTTTTGAAAAAACAAACAAGGAAAATATCGACCGTTGTCTGTGCCTTCTAATTTTCTGAAATTAATTCAACTCATTTTTACCACTATATAGATACTTCATACATATTTTTTTGTCAATCGTTGTCATTTCTATGCGCAAGCGCGACTTTGCCACACGATTCGATGCTATTGAGCTCAACTTAAAAAAGCAGCATGCATATACATATGTACATATATATATGTATACCTCAGCGTGTGGCGACTGGCTCAACTTTAGTGCGGCAAGCAGCACATTTAACTCATAAATATTAAATTACAAATAACATTTGTTGCTGGTGGCATAGAACATTTTTAAAAGTCAATTTACACAGTTTATGAAATTATTTTCGTTGACCAACCAAACGAGGCAATGAGACGCAATAATCTTAAGCGCAAGGCTTAATAGCACGAAAGCACCAATAATACTTATACATATGTAAATACATATGTACATACTATACATAGCAGCACGCGTTGTTTGGAGGAGAAACAAGAAATCTATGAACATTTCTTACGGCACAACATGCGACACAAAATGCAGCAGCGCATGTGGCTTGGATCCATAGAAAGGTAGCCACATGGGGCGACATGATATCTAATAAAAAAATATGTACATATAATATAAACATATGCAAATAAAGCACAATAATCTTCGATTATTTAAACCAGATTATTTGTATTATTTTTTAATAAACTTGTTGCAGCAGCATGAAATGTACCACAAACTATTTTGAAGCAGGAGTCTGCATTTTGTCAGAGTAATAAGTTTTTGGTGGAGGTATAGACTGCAAGCCTTGCAACACTAAGAAATCCCTTAATCCCTGTAAACATTTTAGAGTCAGAAATTTCTCAGAATTGTGAGCTGTAACCCTTCTTATAAGAGTACGCCAATACGAGTCCAAGTTAGGAGTCATATTGGAGTTTGGAAACAAATCGACACCTGAGCGGAAGATCGACCTATCTCAGCTGCTTTAAAAGTCGAATTAAGTTAAAAACAATTTATATGCAGTATTAAGATATGGGTGTTAAACAAAAGAGTGCTAAGAAATCTTCACTTTAAAAATTAAAATTTCGTTTGATGGTTTGAAGAGAGTTGCCAGCTGTTTTTAATTCAAAGGAATTATTAAGTTTAATAAATTACTAAAAGAGGGGATTCAATCGTTTATGGGTTTGAGAAGGGTTTATATCTGAACTGTATTTAGGAGAGTTGCCAGGTGATACAAAATTTAATTCAATTTAATTCATTAGTTAATTAAATTATGTATCAAAGTATTAGACGGAAGTGGTTTAAAAAGATTTCAGTTTGAAAATACTTCCCCGAGGGTTGCCACCTGTTAGAAAAGCCTAATTATTTAGCTTATACATAATTTTAATGAAACATTAAAATATGAGTGGCGAAAGAAAGAGTTTTAATAAAACTTTAGTTTGAAAATATTTTTTGTTAGGGTTGTCATCTATTAGATTATTGTTTTGAGCGCCAATTTCGGTAATTGTGTTATCAGCCGTCTCGGTGAAGTCAATTGGCCCTCTCGGAGCCGCGATTTCATACGCTTAGACTTTTTTGTGCCATGCCGTGTCGATCATACTATAACCTTTATTTTCAGATTTAATTTTGTAGAATGAATGAAAGCTCTATTACGACGGTTAAAAATTATCGAAAAAATAAAAATAAAAAATATCGATTATTTATTATCGGTAAATAAAAATCACAAAATAACTAACAAGTTTGGCCGAAAAGATAAAAATTCAAATTTAGCCATTATTCTTGATTGAAAAAGTAAAAATAAAAAATATCGATTATTTATTTATTATCGGAAAATAAAAATCACAAAATAACTAACAAATTTGACCGAAAAGATAAAAATCCAAATTTAGCCATTATTCTTGATTGAAAAATAAAAATCAAAAATATCGATTATATAGTGATCAAAATACAAAAATTTTGGTATTTAATGGTTATTATCGGCCGCTGCTTTTTTGCCAAAACATATTTTTAAGTATTCTAACAGTCACGGGCTTCCGATGTCAACGAAATATCGCTAAATTTTTTCCATAACAAAGCAAATAAACTTATCGATAAATTGTATCTATCAACAAATGTTTCTCAGCGACTTTGTGGGTTTCGTATCATAAATACTGGATTTAGAAAAACTTTGGATTTTTTTAATAAAATGCAAATAAAAATAAAAAATGTAAAATAAAAATGTAAATACTTATTTATTTAATTTTGATTTAATTAATACACATTAAAATGCCGTCAACATCTATCAGATACTTTAATTAAGTGCAATTTATTGTAAAAAAAAAATTATGCACACACACCCAGCGTTTAGCTACTAGCTGGCAACTACTGGTCTTTTCTGCGCCTCAACTCAATCAAGCTCATTGTTGTACGAACTTTTTTTTTTGTTTTGTTGCTGCTTTTATTTTTATTCGCACAGACTTGTGAGTGAATGAATGAAGTTGTTGCTAATTAGCGTGATTGCAGCAATAATCACAAAATGGGGGCAATCACACACGCCTGACGCCACATCAAAGCGGCTGCCAACAAGTAAGTCCATACATACGTACAACATAAATACATACACACTTACTTATATTTTTAATGAACGCAATTTCGTGCGCCAGTTGCAATTGCAAACTATCTACGTACAATTGTCTGTTGCCAGCGGCAGCGGCAGTGACCAACACCAATGGCTAAGTGTGCAGCAATGTGTGCAAATAAGCATTCAACTATGGCACTAATTCATCAGTAGCTACGCCATTACACTCCCGCCGAACAACGCTTGTTTGCGCAGGCAATTGCCGCCATCATTTCAAATGCACTCGAAGCCATAACTGGCTAACCTCTCCCGCTCCCGCTCCCACTGCCGCTCCTCCTCTTAACTACAACATTTGGCTGCGCCAATTGCGTTGCACTGTCGCATTCAATTTCTGCTAATAAACGTAATTAAAAACTATTAAATCCATAACTTTGTAGTTACCACGCACTCTCACCGCTACGCAGGAATGAGGCAAAAGAGTTGGCCACACAAAGCGCGCGCACTGCAGACATGTAACCACCCAACTGTGGAAAGCAGCAGAATTCAACGCTTTCATAAATTCCTCTCGCATTTTTTTCGTTTGTTTGTTTGTTTGTTCGGATGAATGCCGCATATTTCTGCGAAATAAAAAAAAATAATAAAAAAAAATCAGAATTGCTTGCTCTCTTCCAGTTAGAAATTAACGCCAGCCGCCCACCCAATTTCATGGCTGTATTGCAGTGTGCGGCGTCAATTAATTTACACCATTGCAGCGGCGGCGGCGCGCTTTCTCAGTTAAGCACATTGTTGCACATTTATGATTTCTCTTTTCGCGCACCCACTTTACAATAGTTACATTCGTGAACAATTCATTTTCCTTCCCAGCAATGAAAATTTCGCCAACTTTATTCTTCGAATGTTCCCATGCGGAGTACATTTTTTAATTGCGTGGGTAATATTCATTTTTTATTTTAAAATTCTCCAGTAAAATGCAGTTGGCAACTATGCCGGGAATGCTACAATAGTTGGAAACCAAATTTGATTTTGAACAAATTTCCTTCAGCAAAACCACAGAAAGAGAAAGTGTGTCAGCCATGCCTAGACGGACGGGCAGCTTGATCAAATAGTTTAACCAATCGATTGATGTTCGCTTCAATCAAACCTTAAGCAGCCCATCAATCAGTTGATAAAGACTCATTCTCATCTGAGAACGAACGAACGTCTGCAATTTAAGTTAGCTTGGCGAAGAATTGACACAATATACATGCATTCTTTGTCAACGGAAGCCCCCTTCTCGCCAAAATTGCTTTAGGTAAAAAAAATCGAGCAAGCTCTTCAAATTTGTATAAAAGCTAAATACATACCGTTAATTGCCGAGTGGCGTTTTTTTTTCAAAATATCAAAATGGCGGACCCAATTTGGCTGTTAATTAAAAAAATTATAATAATTGGATTCACTTGAAAATTGTTGGGTTTATAGGTTGACTTATCGCGAATCCAGTATTTTTTTTTTTTTAATTTCAAAATAGCGGACCCAATATGGCGGATAATTTTTCAAAATTTACTCGCATACTTCTGAATGTTCGAGACTCGGTTATTTTTAGGGCCGCTAATTTTGAAAACTAACATTGCATTCGTAATAAGTGACCCCAAAAACCCGTGTGTGACAAGTTTTAGAATTAACCGGGAAAATTTGGAAAAACTATCTGCCATATTGGTTACACCGTTGTGAAATTTTGAAAAATAAAAGCGGATTCGTGATCAGCAATCCCTAAAACCGCCGAGTATCAAGAGAATCCAAAGAGTTTTTTAACAACCAACCACCATATCGAAATCACCATTTTGAATTTTGAAAAACGCCATTAAAATTTTAAGACCTTGCCCGATTTTTCACACCCAAACCAATTTTTGGCGAGAAGGTCGCTCCCGTTGGAAAATAATGCTCATATGCAGGGAACCTAAAAACCTACAAAACAGGCAAAATCAAATAACGAAATAGGCCTGAAAAGGCAAAATAAAACATATAGCTAAATTGGTAGGAAATGGCACTAGAAATTGCAAAAAGACACTAAAAAAAGACAAGAACCGAAAAATAATCGAAATATACATTTATATTAAAAATGTTTATTTTACAAGTAAAAAGGGAAAAACTATGAACTAGTTTCATTATATGAAAAATTTTTATTTTGATTCTTTGACTAATTTCTCTTTTCTAGTTTTTAACTCGATTTTCGCGAAGAAAAGCCTTGAATGCACTAAGCGTTTGCTGACGTGAGTTCATACAAGTGGGCCCCAATTTAAATATGGAACATTTAAAAGTTTCATATTACCTTGCCATTCACAATTGAAAGTTAGAAAAGGCAACATCAAATGTGTATATATGGAATCAGGGAAAACTAAATCGAGGACATTCATAATCGAATATATTGTATCTCTTTAGCAGAAAAATGGCAATTTCCATAAAATCCGTTCCCTGCTCATATGTATGTATTCTCAAATAGTTTCAGCACAAGAAGGAAATAATTGATATTTACTATGTTATTGCTGTTTTATTCACTTTGAAGTGCCCGAAATGGAAACACGTACTGTCTTATGCTTTCTATTAAATACACATACATATGTACATGCATATGTGCCCTGCGGTAAATCGCTCTAGTTCAGAACTAGCGCAGAACTAGCTCATTAAGAGGCAGTATTGATTCTCGATCTATCCCAACGCAATGCTTTCTACTGTCTCTTTTTACATGGCGATGACCTACGAAGTGGAAATTGCCACCTCTGCAGAACTTTCGAACTAGTTTAGAACTGGTTCCATTTTCGCAGTTCTGGGACAATACGTTTTTTATGAGAAAAAATTTTAAAACTAGATTATTGTAAATTTTTTTTTTTTTCTGAACTGTTTCCATTTTGGATAGATAAGCGAGAATAACAGCCAATTTCACGAAAGCAATTTAAGTAAAGAATTATTTTTACTTTTTGAATTTTACAAGGAAATTGAATTTTACAAGGAAAATAAGAAATCATTTTCCATTTAACTTGCTGGTGAAACGGCGCGCCGGTAGGTTTTTTATAAAAAAAAAAAATATTTTAATTTTTTGAATTTTATATGGAAATTGACAGAAAATAAGAAATCATTTTCCATTTAAATTGTTGGTGAAACCGCCGCGGCGGTAGGTTTTTTATGAAAAAAAAATTTTTGATTATTAAATTTTTTGATATTTTTTTCATTTTTTCTGTTCTTGTATAAATTGCATTTAATTTAATTTTTTATTCTTTTCTTTTATTTATATTAAATTTGATCATTTTCTCTTCAATTTTTAAGCAGCGCTCAACAATTTAAATTTGTTAAATCTGAAAATGGCTCCACCCCGATTTGATCTCGTGACCAACGATGTTAGAGTCGGAGGTCTACCCGCTGAGCTATTTTCGTATTGTACGAGAAGTGAGAATTTGTGTATTTACTTCTCAACAGAGCGCAACTAGCACTCCGAAAGTTCCAACTGTCTTTCTCTGCAGCCGTTTTTCACTAGTTCAGAAATATGTAGTTCTGAAGTGTGTAGGGCGGAACTAACGCTTTAACAGACTGTTTCTAAATTTTACTGCAGGGTATGTACTTATTCCTTATACACATATACATACTTACTTACATACATACGTATCTGTGTGTGTGTATGTAACTAATTATCGCGCTCCTCATACAAGAAAATACTTACCTACATTTTTATTTGAAAAAAAAACAAACCTCATACAACGCATTTATGCAATTAACAGATAAATATTCCCATAATTAGGCGTAATTAAAACTTGTCCTAACAAAGAAGCCACCAGAATTCCATTTACCTTTTCCAAAAAAGTATCCTGTTTTTCCAACACAATTCACTTTGTGCCACCATAGTCGGTTGCCGGTTTGGCAGCCATGCTTAATGAGCTTTCATACGCATAAAGGAAACATATTTTTTCAACTCATTAATATGTATAACGAATGCATATTCATACACACGAATAAGCATAACAACGCATATGCGGGCATTCTGTGGCCATTTGGGGTACAAGTATATATGTATGTACATAGTACTTAAGTAGCCGCTTGTGTGCCGGTGTGCGTGTGCTGTTAAAGCTTGCCAACACACTAATTAACAGCCCGCAAAGGCAGCAACATAATCAGGCAACCGCAATCATTTCTACATACCAAAGGGTATGAAAGGATTTAATGCTATTGCGCCATAAATGTACAAAATTACACGGCGACCAAGCGGTCGGTCCGTGAGGCGGCCCAATGAACGCACAAAGAAAATATTACATATCTCATAAAGTCCAAGCTGTGTTGTAAACCTCAAATGCAATGGCAGATTTATGACTCTGCACTGCCACTGTAATAGTTATTATGAAGCAAAGTAGCAGAAAGCAAAAAAAAAGCAAAAAAAAAAGCAAAAAAAAAAAAAACGACAGATCGAGGCGGCAAAAACCAATGGCTGATTGCAATAATTTCTGCGAAACACGCGCGACATGACAATTATATAAAAATGACAGTTGATAGCAACAAACAACAACAACAAAAATATATGTATGAACAAATACATGCCACAATGCATGAGGACACGCAATAAATGAAATAAAATAGTTAATAACGCTTCGCGATCAAACGCTTCAACGCTTATGACAAACTGACCCGCTGACTGACGCCCGCATTCCATAGCGTCTGTTAAGCGGTTGTTGAGGGGGGGTAGGGCGACAGACAGCAGCAGCAGCAGCAGCAGGAGCAACTTGATAGAGGCATCACCATTGGCATCGCGTCCACTTTGGAGATTTACAATCATAATTGTGACGGCTGCGACGGCGGTAGCGATCACGACAATCAAGTTAAGTTGCTGTTGTTGACCATAAATGGCGCGCAATATACTGAAATCAATGATATCGCCCATTGCTGTGTTGTTGTTCTTGCTGTTGCTGTTATTTTTGTAAGCACTTGTTATTATTGCTTATGTTCGGAAATTATTGACAAGTTGTAATTATGATGATTATGTGACCATATTTAATGTGTGGCATCATCACTATGACAACTGCTGTTATGTATGTATCTATATGTAACCGATTGCACGATTGCTGGAGTGGGGCTTGTTGGTTGGCTTGAAATGTTGGAAGTGCTACCGTTTGCTTGGCGGGCGGCATTGTTGGCAGGATTGCCAGGATAGGTTTTCTTTTGCGCACATTTTAACAATCGACATCGTTTATCTTATAGTTATCGATGCCGACTTATCGATATTTCTCGAAATTTTTATCGAAAAATCTAGCGATCGGTAGAGACGAGCTGTCGTGTCAGATTTTCTCCACACCAAAAATTTTTTTTTTTGACAATCGACATAATTATCGATAAATAAATATATGTATTCGATATAATATCGATTATTATTTTTCATTCATTTTATTATCTGTACACCGTTTTTTATTGGACAATCGGTATCGATAAAATGTATGTCGATAGCTTTCATCTATTTACTGTCGATATTATTTTCGGTTTGTATGACTGACTTATACATTTTAGTAAGCACACACCAATTTATCAACATTTATATCGATATTTTATCGGCCGAGGTTGGAGTAAAATATATATATCTGGGTTCCAGTTTCACCGCAGTGTTTCTACGTTCCGTCGCCCTTCGGCCTAGGCAGTCAGTCTCCGAGTCAAGTTAAAGAATATCGAAGATCCTTGAATCCTCCAATCATAGCTAACACCTCGTCCACTTGTACTGGGCTACAGCATATAGTGATCTTCCCGGACATAAGGAATTAGACAAATCATGGAGGCAGCGCCTGAGAATTTACTTATTCTAGCTTAAGTTAATGTGAATGTCACAAAGTTGGGAACGCTTGAATCTAAAAAGTAGGCCATTATAAGACCACGATTATCCATATAGCGAAAAGTGTTTCGTAGATGGCAAATGTGAGTTCGGAGAGATCATCAAGGCTGGTTAAAAAGTGTAATCCATTATATTTAGGCCGCACGTCAGAAGAGAGTATCAGTGGAAGTGCTAAGATGATTCTGCCTCATCGTTTCCAGAAAACTGAGACTACGAGAATCCGGGGGGATATTTAGGCCCATGGCGTAAATTACGATCGAATATTGCCCACCAGAATTGATAGTTGCGACTTTATGCGCCTAAGAAAAGCCATTGAACACTTCCGGTTCACTATTGGGTGGAAAGATTTTTCTGTTGTCCTGGTTTTCGTCCAGTGCCTGCTGAGCTAACATGAGCCCGATCTGACCAAAGGTAGTTCACATCTAATCAAAGGTATTCTAACACTCTCTCTTTACTCGGTATGACTCGGGAGTGACCTGGAGTGTATTCTGTTTAGCCAAGTGATCCGACACTCCGACTCAGCGCCCCTCCCTCCCAAATGACCGGTCCTGAATCAGTAGGAACTCATTCATCACTTTTGCAATATCAGATGACTGCGTTTAGCTTCTAGTCCCTGTTGAAAAAGGTGGCCGCAATCCAGACAACAAATTTAATGAAATTTCTTCTCACTTTGCGAATTCTCAGCCAATAGTCTGGCAACCCTAGCATTCAAGTTTTTCATAGCACTTCAGTTTTCATGTTTTCTAGCATTGATTTAATAACAATCATTATTTTATTGGCATGTGACATAAATTGCCAATGCTTACAGAGTATCACTGAAAATCTATTAAATACATTTGAGCATCCAAGTATGAGTAGCCAATAATGGGCGGAGAAGGTGGTGCGCTGCCGTAAACTCAAACTAAAACTCTTTAGCTGACAAGCACACGGACAGTAGTCAATCTGGCAGACATTTGGACATTTCGTTTGACAGTACATGCACAAGATGGCGTCGCTGTGCTTTTATGGCGACACAAAGCGACGGGCGGTTGCCCATAACAGTCGATGTGCTGTGATTACCGATCGTGGAACGAATGGATTGCTCAAACGCTGTGCGTGCTGTTGACAACTTTAGTTTCATTACGCTGCCAATTGCTGCGAAATTATTGCTCGCAGTGATTGAAGCAATTTTATCACTTTCAATAAAAATGAACTCGTACAATTAAATTTATTCGCAGAAATTATGTTAGTGGACAATTATGAAATGTAATATACAACCTACTGGCAATTAAATAATAGATCTTTGATCATACAAATAGGAGCATTGAATTAGTTACATATCTGAGAAAATTAGTAAATAAACAACAAAGTTGTATTGGCTTAAAAGCCATGGCTTGGAATAGCAAAAACGATACGATTCAAAATCACCACTTCACATGGAGCAGAGATAGGATTTATTTAAATCCGCAAGTCCGAACTACTGCTATGGATACAGCTACTACATGTTGTCCAGCTTCAATCTCGTTGAATAAGAAAGAGTAGTGGCCAAGCTTTCTGGATTACTATAATCAGATAAGCCGAGTTGAAACGACTGGTGTGCTTTATTGAACTCGACCAAAATCGCTTAGGACGATACAACGCCAAACAAGAAAACCAGAGCTAGCTGATGACTTTATTACTTGGCCTATGGATTGCCTAAGCTGCAGAACTAATGCCAGAGGATGCCTTTTATAACTCGCCCTGACACCAATGCAGCTAGAGCAATGCTGAACATATCTGGCCCAGAACCACAGCTCTGGCTACATGTATGTATCTCAGTAGAGATAGGGCATTTTCGAACTGGCTGCCGAGATAGATCGATCTTCTACTCAGGTGTCGATATGTAGTAGGGCAGTATGTACGACGACTAAAGCGGACACGAGCTCGAGTTTCGAACTCGAGATCGAACACGAAGTCGAAGATGAAGACGAATTCGAAGAAGAAGAAGAATGTGACGACGAAAACGAAGTGGAATAGGAATACTAATTTCAGAGCCAATGCGGATGCGAATACGAAGACATCGACTAAAACGAACACGATGGTAAATGAAAGACGAATACACACGTACATATATGCGGACAGCAACTAAAACGAAGACGAAAAAATCTTCGAATCCCATAAAAACTATGTTTCCAAACTGGGTAAATATCCAACATGACGACGGGCATTTCGATCTGACCCAAGGGGAAACCTCATTAAATACTTGCAGATTTACATCATTAAATACTTGCAGATTTACATCTACAACATCTTTTGCGCAAGGGATATAATTGAAATCGCGGTAATGGGCGCTAGCTTCAACGCGAAGTATGTACATAATGCCTGGCGCTAGTTTCACGACAAGATAGAAAGCAATCGAAGCTGGGATGGGTTGAAGTGGTGTGAGGCGAATGGCAAAAGTCTTTAAAAATATCGTGCCCGAATCGACGATGACGCGTATAGACCAAATGTATAATGCAGCGTACTTTGGGCTGATCTGGCGATGGTATTTCGAGTAATTATATATATTATAACAAAACTTAAGTAGCCAGAATGTGACTTCAAAAAATCCAGCGAGCGCCTTATCCGGAGCAAAGCCACTTTGGCTATAGATCTGCTGACAGGCCACATTACTTCGGGAGGCACGCAACCGTTCGAAGGATCAAGGAAAGCAGGCTAAGTAATAGAAAAATGTAGCGGCTTTATGAAACCCCCTGAACATAAAAACTGTTTACATTTCAGAGCAGATTTAAATTCTGATGGTTTTACAAACATACACATGTACATATAAAGAACAGCGATACTTTGTCTGCAGTAAATTTGTATGCACAGCTGACTATCGGCTATCATTTTCCCATGCATAATTCTAAACCAATTTTATCTCAGACATAAATGTAAAACGGAAATTACTAATTGATAAATGGCATTTTCACACGAAGAGACAACCAACTTAGTGATGCACATTAGGGCGGAGTAATATAATTTCGAAAAAGTGTATGGCATATTCAAAATCTACGTTCGATTCTACGCAAAAATGGAGAACAAACTTTTTAAATTAATAATCAGTGTACTATAAATTTTTTCTGAACGAAATAAATTTTTCATTTACAAAATTTTGTGTCAAACGGGGGGGTCAAACGTCATTTTTGGGGTATAGTGTGTTCGTCATTTTTGTTTAGAATTAATCGTAGAACTTAAATTTGCTATACACTTTTTTCGAAAATTTTGCTCTGAACAAGTTACTCCGCTCTAATATACATACATATGTATATATACATACATTTGGGTGGAGCAAAAAAAACAAAATTTTAGATTTAAAAATTCTAATAATGCCTAAAGTTTCGAAAAATTTCTCAAGCTATGGTTATTTCACACTTTTTTTTTAATATTTTTTCTCTAGTGTTTCTAGAGTTTACTTTTCTAGCATTTTTCCCCTATAAAAACATTGTAGAGCATATATTTTATGGAAAAACTACGTAGCACAGTCAGCAAAAAAATGTCAAAAATCAACGCGACTTTTTTAAAAACTTGAAAATTGCGATCTCATTTTTTAAATTTACTTGGCAAGAAATCTGCCTATTTAAAATCGAATCAAAAATTCTACAAAATGCTTCAAAAATAGTGTAAAGGACCATAACCTGAGAGATTTTTCGAAACGTTTACCACTATTAGAATTTCAAAATTTAAAAATATAGGTATATTTTTCGCCCCGAAAATGGTTTGCCATGTACCAGTATGATAATGTTACGTAACTTTTCCACACTATCAGAATTTCGAAAGCAGAAAATATATATTTTTTTCGCTCTACCCTAGTACACATGCAGAGTGCCGCAGAATGACAGCATCTATCGCATAAAACCACAACAGCAACCGCAAATCGCAATCTGCTTAATCGAAACACTAGGATCAGCAGAAAATATATTCACGCGCATGTCTTTCAATTAACCAGCCACTTAATTCAATTAAAATTTCGAGTACTTACCATCACCACCAATGGCAGCAAGCAAACAACAACAGCAGCAATCAGGTTAATCGCGTTCACAGGCACACCACCACACTCATTGTCAGTGCTAAGTACACAAACACAAAATGAAACACTTAACAAGGATTAAAAGGTAGATAAATATGGTGGCTGCGATGATAGAACCACCACCATCACCACCACCACTAATACAAATACAAACAGCTTAACGGGAATGGCAACCGCAAGTAAGCAAAGAGTAACGGCAAAAAGTGATAATAAAGTAGCAGAAATCGCAAAAGCCATCAACACCATCAGGCACATCAGCAGGCATACGCGGCAAAACGACCACAAAAACGGGGAGTAGCATCTGCCTTTGGTTGCCACCACTGCAAGGCCTTTTTGCTACCACCACCCTTAACGCAACGCCACCGGCAGCACACGGCGAACAAGGCGTTGGCAAAGCATGAAATTATTTTCATTATCCCTGCCATGTCCTTGCCGCATACTTTTGCTTTAAATCGCCCTGATGGTGGTGGTTCTACGCATTTACGCAACGTTGATATTAGCATTACACGAGAGATATGTATGTATGTATGTAGGTTATTGTTGTTACCTTTGTTTGTTGTACGTTGGCCATAATGGAAAGACTTTGCTGGGGGGTTGCTTGCCAAGGTGCTGGCAATTTGTTGATGACACACTGGGGAGTGGCCGCAATGGCAGTTCACTTCCTTAACAAATAAATACCTCGAGTTCCTAAGAAGCTCTCCACATTTATTGCTGTTTTTGGTGATTGTTTGGTTGTTGTTGTTGTTGTTGTGATTAAGCGTGGAAAGCTTCCTTCAACCATCCTTACAGCTAGTACGGCAAGCGTTGATGGAATAATAAAAGTCTGCCTGGCAATTCGGCATTCGCACTAATCCACTTCGCAGGCGCCATAAAATAAGAAAAAGCTATGCGGTAAATTTGTTAGCTATGAAGGGGGGGAGCTATAAACACAACAACAATTTGCCGTAGAGACTGCTATAATGCAGCTTGTTACGTAAATTGAATTGAATAGAATGGAGTAGAGTGAAATGGATTGGAGTGGAGTGGAGCGGAATTGAATTGAATTGCCGGAGATTTTATGGCATGCAACGGAAATCGTTTTATTATCCTGCGTACACAGCAAGCAACAATATGGATGGGCCTGCGAGTGAGAAAGGTGGAAGAGGAAGCTAGCGAATACTTACAACAGTGTCGAGGTGAAAGAGTGGCTGCAGCAAAGGCCATGCGCGCTGCTCCCCGGCGGAAGATCCTTTAGCAAACTGCATGGGAGTTTTCATAGCCATTTGTTA
>NW_016163779.1:6750-34801 GCF_001687245.7 Rhagoletis zephyria | reverse complement strand
AAACAAATTTCGCTGTAAACAAACAGCGTCATTTCTTAGACAAGAAAAAAAATGGAAAATATTTAAATTTCGCAAGCTCAGTGCGCTGACTTTTGAATGACATTCGGCTGACTGGTGTGACTCATCGATGGAACAGCTGCAGCTGCAGCTGGTTGCCAGCGAACTGCGCCGTGGCGCACTGGCTGTGCAATTGCGGGAAATATGCAGCGAACGCTGTTGTTGTTGTCGCTGCTGTTGTGTGTGAAGCGCTGCTTGCATGGCACTTTGACATTTCATTACGACGACTAACCGCCAGCTGTCAACTTCCACAACGCTACGTTTCTTAGGACTAACAATTTAACTACTTGCACACACAACGCTACATATCCTCACACATACATACATTAATTCATATACAACTAAACGCCAAAGTGTGCACTGCAAACTACTTCACAGCCGCAGCCAAACCATCCAAGTATACTGTCAGGCGATTCCACCCCCCACCGGCCTCCTCATGTTGTGTTAAGCGCAGTGAGGAAATTCTCCACGCGCGCCTCATCCAACGCCGCCGTCGTGCTTTCCTCGTTCAACAGATCACTGATCGAGTACGCGGAGAGTGGGCGTGACAGGCGACGCTGTGATAGTATATCATCGATGGAGGTGACTGGCGACAGTGATTTGCAGCCGGCATAAATGAAATTCTCGCTCTTCTCGGCATTGCGAGCAATCGCTGCGAAAATATCCTCCAAACTGGATTTCATACTCAACTGTGGCCGGAAGAGTACCGGCGAGGCGAGTGGTGATGACGATAGTGGCGCCGGTGATTCGGAGCGTGATGAGGATGCAGCTGGCGACGCTGTTGATGGCGTAGTGGAAGTGCCAGCGCCGTAGGCCAGCGAATTGGGCGCCTCGCGTCGCGCACGTCGTTGTGGCGGTGATTCGTGGCGCGTACTCCACGTGTTGTGATCTTCATCGGCGTTTGCTTGTTGCAGCAAACTCAGCGAACTCTCCAGCTGCTCCTGCGAAAGGAGCTGAGAGAGGCGCGAGGCGTTAAGCGCGGACTTTGGCGGTGTAACCGCTGCAGTTGGCGTATCGTCTGCATCCTGACACTGTATGGTCGGTGTGACGCGATTGATTTTCTTGCCCAACAACACTGGCGCTACGGTTACTGTGGGCACGTTCTCGAACAATTTTGCAATTTGATTGACATGTGTGTTGGTTTGTATGGAAGCAGGTTCTACCTGTCGCTTGATATGATTGGCGTGCGTATCCTGCCGTTTGGCGTAGTGCGTTTCTGTGGTGCCCGCTGTGCTGTGCCGCTTCGGGTAGACGCGTGTAACGGCCTTGCGTGGCTTTGGCTTGGGCATAGGCTCGCCCAGTGTGTGACAGCAAATGTCCGGCGCATAGCAGCGATGGTATTTGTGACGATTGGCCTCGTAGTCGGCATCGGCGAAGGTCTTAATGCGGCACAGGGATTTGGGTATGAGTGTAAGAAAGACGAATGTGTAGAGGAGGTAGGGGAAGTAAACACAGAAGGTCTCCAGATATGCGAGGTATTCGTGGTAATCGAAATCCATGGCTATTGCTGCAGTTGATTGATATGTATTGTGTTGATGTTTTGTATTTATGCGTAGTCTTTTTCGTTTTACAAATAAGGAAACGTTTCTTAGTTGAAGTATTTTTTATCACAAGCGCTTTTTATGAAATTCGCAAAGTCTTAGTATTCTTTTACCGTTAACTTTTTCAAATGTAATTGCTTTCGCACGTTTTCGATTCTGTAAAATAGAACGACGTGGTGAATTTTTTTCTTAGTTTTGGTGAGAACTGGCGCATTTGTGTTCTTAATTGTAATTGTTCATATTGCCACACGTTCTTCGACAAGCTTCTTGTAAATTAGGCGGTGACATAAGAGAGTCTTTCCGATGAAAATAAAATTCGTTTAAAAATATTTTATTTTTAATGTATTTTTATAAATTGCTTAATGAACTCAATATATTTACATACATAGTTTAACGTAATTTTATTTGATTTCAATCTTTACTTTTTCATTTATTGAAATTTTAAATTTTTTTATATTTTTTATTTTTTATGTACCTTTGTTATGTGCCTTATGTTTTTATTTGTATTTTAAGTTTTGTTTTATTTTATTTTGTTTTAGTTCATTTTATTTTACTTAATTTTGTGTTATTATATTAGTATTTTCGGGTTTACTTTAACTTTATTTTGAAATTTATGTCATACCGATTTGGCGTTAATATAATCTGTCAAAACACTGTGTGGAAACTTTTCATTGCAGAACCCCGATTCTGTCTAGCACCTGCCTGGATTTCCTAGTTAGAAAATATACAAAAATTTATCTGCCTCTAGAGAACCACACTAAAATTACCATTTCTAGATAGCTATAGGGATGTCAAAAAGTATAAAATAATCGATTAATTAATCACTAGCCAAAAACAATTGATTGCAATTATTGAGAAATAATCGATTAATCGAATTTTGAAAGGAAATTTTTTTGCAGTGAGTATTCACAAAAACATTTTTCCATAAAAATTTCTAATTCTCTTTTTAATTAGCCTTAAATAAAATGAAACGATTATTTTTAGCGGCGAAAGTTATTGATTATTTAACCAAGTTTGCAAAAACATAAGCTTTGATAAGCGTTTTGTTGTTAAGCGGCACAGTTTCTCGGTGGCTGTAGCACCAGCTTTTGAAAAAATGCGCTCAGCAGGCACTAGGACTGCCAACATTTTCTAAGATATTTATAGTACTTTTACAAAAAAATCTGAATATTTTTTTTGTGTAAATAAATATGTACATAGGCGTAGTATCTATGCACGCCGATAACTTTTGACTACGTGAACCGATTTCCGATGATCCTCTTTTTATTCGAAGTATCCAGTCTCAACGTTGGTTTCATATTTGGTACAGTTGTGGAGATTGCATCATTGTCAAAATAACGGCACATTTGGTTTTTATTTTGACCACGTACGCAATACCCGTGCATAATTGACGTCGGTTGCACTTGTTTTTTAATTAATTGTAGAAAAAATGGCCTGAGCGGATTGTTATCAAGCATTCGCTTCATAATGATAAGATAGCAAAATGTTTGTTCATCTTTACAGTGAGAGCGTCAACGCCGATGACCAAGTATTGCCAAAATACAGCAAAATGATTCGTGTGCTTACATATATACATGTCTGTATGTATGTACATTACAATGTACCACCTGAGAGGGAAACAAAAACAAGTTCGCCGTACACTGAAATCACAGACAGAGACCCTTAGGCGTTTTTACATTTTTCTGCAATAAAAAATGTTACATAGTTTTACTGGAATAATCAAAATACTTCCCTAGTAAAAGTTTAATGACTTTTGCGAGCTTAGTTTACTGATATAATGGTGGTACGTTAGGTTGGTTGGAACTAAGATCTGGTGGGTAAATACCTCAAGTCCGGTCAATGAACTTCGGAACAAAAAAAAAATTGTCCCCTCGAAACAAAAACATCACTACTTGAACTATGTTTCGAGTATTTACTCGTATCGGAACCACCCTATGAATTACAAATGTTGTTTATTTTGATCCAGTTGCGAATCGAGTCATAACTGAAAATGTGATTAAAAAATTAGTTATAAAATCCCGATTAAACGTAAAACGGGCCCACACCATCACCAACAAATTTTGCTAGTCCGGCGTCCGGACATAAAACCAGTATTTTGTTTAATGACTAGTCAATTTTTCCCACTTTCGGTCCATAAAAATCACTAGATTCTCTAGATATGTACTGTGCTAGTAATGATGCTAGTAAGCCAGATATTTTTTATTAGTTAAATATATTTAATATTTATGATTTTTCATTTTATAAATTGCGATGTTAAATTTTTCATTATTCCTTTATATTTTTTTGTTTCCGTTATATTTCGGTCTACTAAAAATATCTATTGCACAATTTTATTGAGCTTCAGACCGGCATTCTTATTATTTAATTTAAATAAATTAAATTTATTAAATAATTAATTTTTTTTTTAGATTTTATTCCTTTTTAATTCTATTTTTGGTGTTAACTTGGTTGAAAATTAAGCACGATTTTTGAGAACTGCAAAGTTTGTGTCGTTGTGCTAAAAGTTTCACTTGCTGTTTGTTGATAACTAAAGCGTTATTTTAATCGGTTTAAAGATTCAACAACATTTTTATTCAGCAGAGTCAAAATGTGGCACGTGCTGAGCTAGTGATTTACAATAATGTTTTCTTGATAAAATAAAGCACTACTAAAACCGCAAAAATGTTTTTAAATTCTCATTTTTTTTTCTCAAAAAAAAAAAAATAAAATAAAAAAAAAATTTAGGCAATATGATAAACAAATTTTATATTTTATTAAAAACAATTAATTTGTGCTTAAGCCACGCACTTATTGCGCGAAAAATCGCGTGTAGCTACTTTGGTTTGAAATCCACTACTAAACTATAAATTCGGCAGTCATACTTTAATATTTGTACGGCCGCATTCTAATTCTACCGGCAAAATTATGCATATTGCATGATTGAAATGCATTCTAGGTGAATGCGTGTGTATGTATATGAGTATTTTAAGAAATATTAAAAAAAAAAAAAAAACGAAACCAAATTTTTTTTTTTAACTATAAATCACGTCAAAAATGCTTTCAAGCGAATATTTGCCAGCAAGCGAGCAGTAGCATCTTCCACGGCGCGCCCACGCCGTATCCGATTGCAAGCGGCATACTTTTTTTTTTTGATTTCCAAATTTGCAATGTCGCATAGAGGCAATTTTTGCGTGTTCACTACATTTTTAATATTTTTGTTTTTTTTTTGGTTTGTTACACAAACATAAAAAAAAATAAAAAAAATTGCAAATTTGAAAAATTCTTAAAAATATTAAAAAACCATACACACACTCATCTGCTTTATTTTGCAATGTTTACGGTTTTAATTTGCTTCGACGCTTCTAAACAATTTCATATTTTATATTTTTATGGGGTTTTTTTTTTTTGCTTATTCATAAGTTTACTTCAAATTACTTTTTATAGCATCTCTTCTACAATTTGAGATCAGTGTCGTC
Source organism: Rhagoletis zephyria (assembly GCF_001687245.7). Classification (NCBI taxonomy): domain Eukaryota; kingdom Metazoa; phylum Arthropoda; class Insecta; order Diptera; family Tephritidae; genus Rhagoletis; species Rhagoletis zephyria. The sequence continues at coordinate 29,748 of NW_016163779.1, read as the reverse complement.
GCGATTTGCAATATTTTCTTAAATATTCTTATAAAATTTTAGTTAAAAATTTTTTTTTTTTTGTTCTCGTTCGAAGCGCGTTCAGCCGTCGCGTTCTACGGTCGTTATGTCTCGAAATATCTGCGTTAACTAAATTCTCACTACTGCTGCATAGCTTTAATTTGCCCACTCTTGCCGGCTTGTGGAGAGGGTAATAAAACGCTCGCAATGCGGAACCGAAAACTAGTCAAAAGTACAAATACATATGTAACAGCATGTATAACCAGGTATGTACATATGTACATATGTATGTACGATTAATTTTAACTACACAAAGCAGCTGCTCCCCACCAAAGCTACTTAGCGTCGTGAGTTACTGGTTAATGCTTGGCGCTCTTGCACCCAACTGTGCTCCAACAGAGCGCTTTCCGTGCATTCGGGCAGAGCGCTACGAGCTGAGAACGCTGGCAAAGCAAGATCCCCCAAAAGTTCTCTGGCTCTCTTCCAACACGCCTACCATTTTCTTGTGAATGTGTGTAGTTTTGTTTATTTTTTTTTTTGTGTCGCTTTTTTCGCAAATGAATAATTTGTTTTCAAAAATTTGTATTATTTGTTTTCTTGTTGTTGCTAGCATTTCAAATGCCGGAACAGAAGCTGGCAAGTGCACGACGGTGAAGCTACACTTGGCTGCCTAAACACTTAAAAAAAAAATATGAAAAATTCTACAAACGCAAACAGATAGTGGACCGTTTTTTTCGCTTTATAAACATATGTATGTATGTATGTACATTAGGGTGCATGACCAAAAAAAAAATGCATTTTTCCACCGGAATTATAAATTTTTTTATATTTTAAGACTTCCGCCAAAAAATATTTCAGAAAAATGTTAAGATTTACGTAAGCTAGACCGTATCTAAAAAATCACATTACATATTTTGATATCGTTGACAAAATTTTTATGCAGACCTTTAAAGGTTAAAGTCTTCTATATGACAGCGATTTTTTAGAAAAAATATTTTTAACAACTAATTTTACCTACTTATAAAAAATCGATTTTTGGAGGTATTTTCAAATAGGTCCGGCTCACGTTAATTTCAATATTTTTCGGAAATATTTTGGCGGAGGTCTTAAAATATTATAGATTTTATATTTATTTCAATTTTTTTATGGAGAGTGATGCACCCTAATGTAGTACATATTTATGCACATTAGTTTTGGTGGACATCATCAGCGCTAAAATTGTGGTGGCCAATAGCGACGTGGCTGATTTTTTTTTATTATCCGCCTTTCTGACTGTCTGCCGGTTGACGTATTCTAATGCGAGCGTTTGCGCTGCTCCACACAGCTGTTTCTAGCTGACAGCGCATCTAATTTCATGCCAGAGATTCATGCGAATTAATTTGAGTTGGTAAGCATTTGTATTATATATTTACTACACCACCCATCAAAACATTTAAGCGTTTATATACACAACTATACGACAGTGACTCAAACCGAAAAAGCAAAGTCCCCTAAAAAGAATTCTCAAAAACCAACGCCATTTTTTAGATGGTTGTAACTTGCACTTCATTCGAGTAAAATTGTATGGGCTATAAAACTGCTACCCAAAAATGTTCTAAAGATTCAGATTAAGAAGTTGAAACTTTTATGCAAATTTCTTGAATTTTTCAAAATTGTATATTAAGTTTGAAACTGTGATTTATGTGGTTTTAGGTATTTTTATTGAAAAATAACAAAAAAAAAAAAACAATTTGCTTGAATAACGTTACGAATATTAAAAAAAACAACATGTGGTCACTTGTTTGAGTCACTGTATATACAATTTCATGTACTATATTCATATGGAAGCTCTGGACACACTTAGTTGCATATATTTCTAGTTCTTTAAAAAAATGTTCATGCCAAGAGGTTTTACTTACACAGGTACATACGGGTGTATTTACATACATACATATGTATCTCTCATGCATATAGACTCCTAAACATACATACATAATAAGATGTAAGTAAATATTTACTTAAGAGGAGACAATAAATGCCATAAATTCCATTTGGAGGCCACTGATAAAAATATTAAATATTTACAGACCGACTTTTTCTGATGTTTTCGCAAGAGGAGCATTTTAAATAAAAATATAGAGATATCCAGCGGTATGAGGAGGCCTCTGTGGGTTTACACAGCGGCGGTTAGTCCGATACTCCTTAATTGAGTTGTGGTATAATGGCCTGCCTTGGTTAGGACTTCTAATCTTAATGGTCTGCATTAGGGGAGCATCTTCTGCCACCAGATTATAGCATCTTTTGTTTATTATTTTCCCCTCCCCTAAATGTTCGTTTGTGTCTAACGTTTTGTCTCAGCCATATTGACCTAGAGAATCTACAAGCGACTCGTTTGGTCTATGTCTACCTATTTTCCCGCCAATCATTTACTTGTTTACCACACTTATGATCTATTTGGGGAAATATAGCATCATTCATTGTAATTTGGCTACTTCGAAAGCGCTTTCTAGCCTTGTGACAAATTCTTGCTAAAAATATCTATGTGAGACGATAACATACAGATACACAAATATTTATTTGTTTAAAAAAAATTTCATGTGCATATGTATGCAAGTATTATTTAGTATAGGTAGAAAGTTTCTGAAATTTGTATTTTTATTTCTTGCTTTACATTTTCCTATCAGCATGGGGTATTTCCTAAGTAAGCTACGCGCCAGCAATGATCGCTAATTCATTTAAAATTATTGTCATGATTTCGGCATTCACCCGCCCCCTCTGTCACTGCAATAATACGCCTCATTTTGGCACCTCGGTTTACTTGGTAGCATAAATACATACATATGTATGTATGTATTGAGGTTTATTTCGAATTTTGTTTTTATTTATTTTTATTATCTGTGTCATTTCGGTTAATTGCTCTAAGTAAAGCAGTAAAACTGTTGATATTTTGCGAGCATGTTCATACATATACATATACACAAAGTTTATGTGGTTTGGATTAAGAAACTAAAAGTGGGGCAATATGGACTTGGACCTCATTTTGGTACACACACCTACAGCCACATAAATATGTACAAATGTATGAAAATAAAACAGCGCTTGCGATCGTAAAAATTTGAACTAATGCACCACTAAGAAACTAAGAAGCTGTGGATAATGCGGAGACTATTAAAAAATCACTTAGATCAAGCATGCCACAGGATCTGAAATCGATCTAAACTACGACTAGTGTGGACTAGGATGGTTCTTAAAAATCCACGGAAATTTCGAAATTAAAAAAATAAGGGGGCCAGGGTTTGAAAAAAAAAAAAATCGAATCTTTGTTTTAAATTGCGACATTCGACAAAATTTTGATTTTGGACAGCTATAACTCAGCGAGTTTATAAATTTATAAGAATAAGTTTCAGTAATATGAGGAATTTATCAGACTTCAAATCAAAATTTTGTAGAATTTTTGAAATTTTTTTAGTTTTGGGGTTTTGACTGCATTTTGGAAGCACTTTCTTCATGCACTCGAAAAAATTTTCATTTATTTGAGCAGCTGGACCTTTAGATAGAGGTTAACTGGAATCACGAAGATTTGCCAAAAGGTCGAGATTTGTTAAAGACATGAAGTGAGGAAATCTTCTACTGTGAAGTATTGAGAAGAGCGGCTTTAAAAACTTGTATGTGCCTTCAGGTTCGATCAACTCGCGTAAAATACAAAATTGCAAACCTTTTTTTCTATGCATTCGATTTTATCTTATACTAAAAGCAGTGAGGAGCAAAAGTGTCCGAGTGGTGATTTTTTTTTACAAATAATAACTGCCGGTTTCACCAGCAATTTAAGTGAAAAATTATATTTCTATTCTTTCAGTTTTTATCAAATAAAAAATAAATTCTAAGTTAAATTTCTTTCTTTGTTGCTTTTCCACAATAAGATTTCCATTAAAAACGGCATCAAGCTCAATAAAAATTGTTGAATTAAATTTCTTTCGTAAAGTTTGTTATAAATGTTTTTCATGGTTAATTTTTTTGTTAATTTCTGATAAAAATATTGTCAATGCTATAGCCAAACCTTTTTTAATCAGAGTTTTAAATTAAAAGAAAAAGTTTTTTTATACTTCAAATTTATTTTAATTTTGTTTGCAAATGGTCTTGCGAATTTTATACCAAAAAATATTTATATTTGCATTGAAAAAAAAGCAAAATACTACCAACTATAGCAAAAAATAAAAATAAAAATAAAAATCAAAGCGATTACTTCATTGTACCAAAATTTCGTGGGTTACAAAACTGCATGCTCAGAAATGAGTTAAAAATTCATAACTCTTTAGTTAGGAAATTTTATGATTTTTTTAAAGCTTTGATTAAAGCGGCTTTGTGACAGCATGGGCAATATTTTTATAAAAATCAACAAAAAATTTTAATATGAAAAACGTTGTTATTTAAAAAAAAAAATTAATGTATATTATTTTAATTTATTTTGTTTTACTTTATTTTATTGTTAAAATTATTCATTTATTTTTTTAATTTCAATTTATTTTTTTTTATGCCAGAAATATTTAGTTATTTGTTCCCCGATTTCACACTAGTAATTGAAGAATGAGTTTATTAATCATCCATTTAATGAGCAATCATTTATCACCGACCCGTCAAAGTTCTTTCATAACTTATAAAAACTAACAACAACAGCAATACTAACAACAACATGCTCCTTCTTCATTGTAAAAGTTTTCACAAGTCATATTTTATTTCTTTCTTTGTGCAATTCATTCTCCACTGATTGGGTTGCATTTCTTGTTGTTGTTGTTATTTTTTCTTTCGAGGGTAGCACTTAGTCACTTGGAATTTTCTTTTTGTCTTAATTGAATTTGCGAACACAATGTCTTGCTCTTATCGCTACAAGCTACTTCACATGCCTGCACGTTGTACTTGGTGCGATAACAAAATTGCAGCAGCGCAAATGAAGGTGAGCTCAAAACAGGAACGTTAAAACACAACAAAACAGCATAAGCTGCAATAAACAAACAAAAAAAAAATGTCCAAGCGCTTTCCGTGTGCGCGCTCTGTTACCGGTGTGAGCTGCAAACGCTTTGAGCGATCGTGCTTAACTAAACGCATGAAAAAATCGACGAATGGGGTGCTGGAGCAAAATCAGCAGCAGCAGGAGAAAAAATTTAAAACAAAAATTGTGGAGCATTCAATGCAGTGGCAAACATATACATACATACTCAAACGCAAGCGGAGAAAGATGAAAGTTCGTAGGTACTCTCTCGCAGCATATCGCAAGCAAGGGGACCTTCTTAAACAAAAAATAAAAAATAAACGCAAAAAAAAAACAAAAAAAAATGCCAAATACCAGCCTGTGCAAGACTGAAGTAACTTTTTATATAAAAATTGTATATAAGTTTGTACAATTTATGCGGTCGATTAACGCAATGAGTCAGAAGCGCATGCGCAACTTGCTCCATAATCCCCCCTCCAACGAATTGAATTTGTCCCAAAGCTCAGCCATGCAAGATCTTGAACAGGGCGTGTAATTTAAATGTAGCAATGAACAAAAGAAAGAAAAAATAAATAAAGGTCTTTGTGTTGCACAGGATTATCTTTCGAATGCCTTTGGCTTGAGTGCAAGTTTGTGTAAGTAATGAAGCAATGTTAGGCCTGCGGACTGCTGCAAATGATTATAATTTTATTTCTCTTCTTGGATGCTGTCGCACTAACTATGCGGCATAAATGCGTGCACGGCAAATAAAAGAAATTCACGCAAGTCAAGAACAATGAATCATCTGTTAGTCATATGGAAATTTTATGGATTTTTAGTTTTGTCTTGACTTTGCTCATGCACTCTGGCCAGCTGGGAGTTAGCTGAGGCTCTCAAAATCGAACATTTAACTTCTTAGCGAAACACTAATGGGGCAGTAGAAGTCTGCGAAGCAGTCGCGCCCTCGTTTCATTCGAAGACTCTGTAGAGACTGATTGATCTACACTTAAAAAAACGGATTCTGCGAGAGCGTCTATCCTTAATTCAGCATGCCAGCTGTAAGGACAGGTCTGCTGAAACGGTCCTACACAAGGTTGTTGATAGTATTGAGGAGTCTTTTTCGCAGAAAGAATTTGCGGTTGGTGCCCTCCTTTATATCGAGGCGGCTGTTGATAACGTCTTGCCTGAGGCTATTGTTAACTCCCTAAATAAGCTAGAGGTCGTAGCCAACCTTATAAAATTTATTTACTGCATGCCTTGCAACAGAACCCTTGTGGCAGAGTGGGACAGCGCATCAATCCGGAGATGTGTGAGTAGAGGTACCACGCAAGGCGAGTTCTCCGCCGTTGCTTTGGTTTGTTGTCGTGATTGACCTGGAAAAACTGTTTGAACTTGGGCAGGGTTACTTGAACTTGGTTTGAAACCGAGCTTTTAGTTACGGGCTGAGTGTGAACCCTGGTAAAACGCAGCTTGTTCTTTTTACTGGTACCCGACATCTTGCCTCAATGACTGATCTTCCATGAAGGCTCTCTGGCCGGGTAGTGTACTTGCGCTTGATCCTTCACAGCAAGTATTCCTGTAAATCCAACGCGGGTCATTCGCTTTATGAAACTTGTATAACTCCAACAGATCACGCTGGGTCTGAAGGATCTTTCACCACCCATATTCCGGATAAAGAGAGGACCGGGAGGAGTGCAGTATCTGGAATCGTCTAACGTCTTTACGGACGAATCAAAGCTGAATGGGAGGGTAGGGGGAGATGTCTTCTGTGAAGAACTCTCCATTAAACTAGAAATTTAGGCTACCGAATCATTGTGGCGTCTTACAAGCAAAGGTAGCCGCAATACAGTTGGCTTCGGATTGGTTTCTTTCCAGTGCGATACCTTTGATGGAGGTGAATATCTATTCCGACAGCCAATCAGTTATCAAGGCTCTTGGCTCCCTGATGGTTCGTTCGACAACAGTGAAGGATTGTTTGACCTCCTACGCTATTAAGTTAATTTGGGTACCGCGTCAAAGCGAAATCGCCGGAGACTTCTCGGTGATGAGCTGGAAAGACAGGGAATTTTTTTGAGAAATTCGGGGTGCTCCCCTGACCTCGTGTCATCTACTCCTAAACAAATAGGCGTTTGGCCAGCTCAACATGCGCTTGGCGAAGACGTTGGAATGCTCGGTCGCTAAATCCTTCTGGCCACGTGTAGACCGAAATCGGTTCAGAGAGCTCTTGAGACTAAGAAAGTTACAGCTGTCGCTATTGGTGGGCATGCGGTAAGACTGAATATCAACGATAACCCTACTACACCAGCTTCAGACCTTTCATTCTTAAAACTAAATTAAGTGGAACTTATAAGCAAAAAAAGTTAAAATGAAATCCATTTCCACTTTTTGTTAAGAGATAAACTGTTTGCGTCGACCAGAATACGTTTTCTGATGGCATGGTTTCCAATACTGATTTACCATAATAATGTGCAAAAGGGCCGAACTTTGACCCCTGCTATAAAAATTCAGACGTTAACTTTCAAAACGCCGATACACTACAGGCGTTGTTTTATGACCCCTCTACCAGAATCCATTGCTGGAACCTTCTTATTTTTTTTTTGTTGTACAGTGTTATTGTACTGCCTATTTGCCCCTAAAATCTTCCTCAATCACATCATTTAGTTGACATTAAAAATGTTGCAAGTTTTACCTTTTTTCGCTTTTCTCGGCAAATCCCGTGGTAGGAACATTCACATTCCTTTTTCTACAAAGCCTTTCATGTTTTATGTCCCATCGGCGAACTAAGTTCCAATCTACGCTTCCTTGTAGGCCTAGCATACTTTGTATGTAATTCTTTCAGATGCCTTAAAATATTCAAGCAATTTTTTAAGAGTCTACAGGCCATCTTCGTTGTAGCGCGACTTGGTAATAAATTTGTAAGACAAAAGCTATTTACATTAAGCTACAGTCCAACGGCCAGGTCGTTCGACGGCAATAAAGTCTGGTTTAAGCAGCATAAGAAAAGGACATACAAAAAAAAATTGCAAGATATTCGCTGATGAAGCGAATTTTTATTATGCTGGCCAAGGAAGGAAGCGAAGGGTGCAATCGAGAGATGTAGTTACTAAAGATAACGATACGTTACCCCTGCGGGACAAATAAAACGAACGAACAAATTTCTTTGTTGTTTGTGTTTCCGATATGGTACGTATTAGGGTGTTTGAAAATTCTTATTTTTCGAAAACCGGCTTTCGAGTTATTCGTAAAATTGGCAATTTAAAGAAAACCGGTCCCAAACTTTCAAATTAAGAAAAAATTCACACTTGATTGGTTTCACCTTCCTTTGTTGGCAAAAACTCGAGCATGTAGAACCGATACATGGTGTACTCGACCGACTATACAAATATGGTATACTATATACTGGCCATTCATCGTGAATCAATCAACAGATTCATTAACTCTCACGTTTCCTTGAATTACATCTTCGGAGACCAGCGCCACCTATCGCAGACGAATAGTTGGAGTTTCATCGTGAGGCTCGCAAATCTTTGACACAACTCCGTTCTGGATATTGCAGCAGCTCACTCACCCCAACTCATCTAATATCCCTCTCCCTACGCCCAACCCACTCGGAACTGGCCGATTTCTGCGCCTGCTTGATGAGAGTGAAGGCAACATGTAGTCGATTCACTGATTTAGACAGAGTTAAGTCAGCTGCTACAAAACAAGTAATTTTTAAGCAAAAAACAAAACCGTCTTCGATTATCATATTAACATTTTAGAGTACCGTTAATTTTTTCATGATCCAATGATCGCATCTAACCGAAATTAGTATGGAACCACCCCTGAGGGAGGTATAAGTAACCTTTCCTTTAAAAGTTGTACCGTAACATACATAAAAAAAATAAAAATATTCCGACGAATTGATAACCTCCTCCAAATTTTCCGGTATTCAGAAAAAAGTGAATACAAATATTCTATATTGCTGCATTTTCGATAAAATAAATATTTGGAAATTTTAAATAAACTAGGTGAAAATCCGATTTATTTAATTTTACAAATCCGGTTTACGCGGTATTCTAAAAATCAAGGCTTCAAAAAACTGCCTAAAAAAAATTAAAAAAAAAAACGGTTAAAATGGGTTTAGAAAAACCGAGTCAATCACCCTAGTATGTAATTATATGATGTATGTATTATGTAATGATTTTCCGTCATCCCTTGCCTCGAACGAAAAATTATACTGAAGAGGACAAAATGCCGAAACCGGTATTTCTCCAAACCAAAATTGACCAGGGATGACGAAAAATCGTTCCACAATACATACAAAATAAACCCTTGTCGTTTCAAATGACTTATGAACTAAACGAGAAGATTATGAGGTCGCGAAGAGTTCTTATCGGCGTCATCGCAGGACATGGAGTTAGCTCTTGAGAATGATCCCTCTTTTGACAAGTCTGGCAGAGGTATGTAGCTGACGGTGTTCCACGTTGGAGCTGCTCAATGTAGGTATTTTAAAGCCCTGATTTTACTTTTTTCTTCAAAATGAAACTTCGCCGACTTTTTCGAAATAAATAAATGAAAAATGGAAGCCACTCAATATGGACAGTTGGGGATCCGCGTGAAAGCATGGAACTTCTAATCTAACCCAATCATCAATTAGGAAAAAACATTCAAAGAGAGCTTACACCCATAAATAAAACTTCAAACAGAATTTCAGTTAGGTGCCCTCCGACTACGCCTTTCTTTGGTCATCAAATAATTCGATTTATTGAAAGTACAGGAAAAAAAGAGCTACTTTAATGTTCACAGGGCTCATAGAAACCGTAGTAATCCACCTAATGACCAAGATATGCCATGCGCTATTAGGCAGCAGGAGCCTCAGCCTTTACTGCCAGTGAAATTCCCTACAGGGATGCTACAACATCATTTACGAGCTCACAAGACGGACCTTACTGCAGCAACTGCCCAGCATCAGGCATATCTAAATGTAAATGGTTGGTTGTATGTTTTTTTGTGTTTGTAGCAAGCACATTTGTAATCACGATTTCAGAATCGCCTGATCTGTTCTACAACAAAAAAAAAAGAGTTACCAACAGCTGCCGCAAACTGTCTACCACGACTTCGATGTCAATTTCAACTTTTGACTGACCGCCTCAATGACGGGCTGCCGCCGTGCTGACCAAGCCAAAGTACCATTGGCTCGTAGTGGAGGCTTCTAAATATCTGGTTGCTGGTGCGCTTGCACATACATACATACTTTGACAGACACAACGCCAGACAGATGATCTTGAAGTCACTTACATTATTCAATGTTGTACATATGTACGCTTCAAGACGTGTTGTTGTTGCATTTAACTTGTACATACAAACAAACATATATAACTCCGTAATTGGTTCTTTTATTCAATTTGATAAATGGCCACTTGAAGTTGAGAGTTGAAGAATTGTTTTTACAACCTCAGCCTCAAGCATTGCTACTGCTTCAGCGCTGGCCGTGTAGTATTGTTTGTGGCTTTTTGTTGTTATATTTTTTTCCTATGCTTCCCTATAACTTCAGCTTCATTTAAATTGTGGCTTGAGTTCGCAGCTACTGCTGATTATTATGTTGCCAGTCAATTTCTTTCTATTTATTGAATGCTCGCAATTTTATTACTTTTCTAAGGGCAAGTTTTACTTTGAATCGGCAGTTGTATGTATGCGCATGCGCGGTAGCAAATGCCCGCAGCCATTGAGCGCCATCCCATCACTCAGGTCACTCACTCACTCACTCAGTGTTCACTGACAATACAACCTTTTTTTGCTTGGAAGAACTTTGATTGTTGATCGTTTTATTCGATGTTAAGACTGAATCATCAGCAAAACCTTTCGCTTGCATTCTTTTGTTATTGCTTTATTTTTTATGATATTTTTTTGATATTTATTTTTTATTTTTCACAAACATATTTGCTTTATTGGATTCCAGCGCTGCCATTAATGTTCTTGCGTTCTGTTTTCTCTTACTGCAGCTCACGCTTGTGGTATATCTGAAATCTGTTTTGGTTCGTGTTTCTTTGGTGAGGAAATCGTGATTTAAGTTTCGTTGAGTTTTATTATACCTTTGATATTTTTGTTTTTATTTTTCTACTTGTTCTGATAAGCTCTTGTTTTTGTGAGTGTTGGTTTCTTTAATTGCATTTTTTATGGTTGTTTCATTTTTAATCTTTTGTTCTTTGGTTCCTTTGTTCCTTACTATTTCTTATTCTGAACTGTCCTTTAAAAGTAGACTGTGGATGGTAAGACTTTTGTTTATTTATAGATTTCATTACTTTTGTGGATATACATATTAGGTTGAGAGGAATAACCTGATACATATTTATTTACTTTTACTCGAAGAGTCCGAGTCGCCGAATAATGAAATGCGTAGAATTCCGAAATTTTTTTTAGAAACCGCACAGAGTCCAAAAAAATTTCAAATAGTTCGAACTAATCTCGAGGAGTCCGAAAAAATACCACTAAGAAATCCGAACATGTCCCCGAAAATATTCCGGAAAGAAAAATACGAAGAATATCAAAACAATCCGAAACGGTCCTCAAAAACCCCATAACAATTTTGAAAGTCTACAACCGAGAAGTCACAAAGCGAACATCATTTAGTAGACGAATTCCTAATTGTAAGAGGTAATATTGTGGACTTTATTGAACCTATTAGACTTTGTCTGCCCACGGCCGGACAATCGCATAGAAAGCACATCGTTCTCAATACAAGGCTGAAATTTGTAGAACGCTAAGTCCCTTCTTAACAAGTTTGGTGAGATCAGCCTCTTGGAGAGGGCCCGATCGACAGCTTTGATGTCTGTAGGTATAACTTGAATTATTTTTCAATATTCGTTCTGATATACAAAGTTGGAGATTGCTGGGCGGTCGACCTAAAACCGCGGAGGCCATCTATTTTCTCTACTAGGGAAAAGAACATTAACAAAACAGTAGTGTAAGACTTATAGTATTTTTTCGAAAAGGGCTTAAAATCAAGATTTGCCGATTATTATTACTTGTTTTATAGTTTTACGTATGTTGTTACAAAAAGTTTTAGTCAAACCGTGTCTTTTATGTCTCCACAAAACGTAAGAGAAATCGATCTATTTTTGTTTTAAAAAAATTAAAGATCATGAGTTTATCAAAATTTTTTGCTTAGTATAAAATGTATATTCGATATGGTCATGCGAGACAAAATTATTAGACTCAGCAAAACAAAACTTTTTTTTTGGCGTGCAATTGCGTATATTTGCTATTCTACAGTGCAGCTGATATTTTGACCACGAAAAATAAATGCTTGGAATTTTTTAGCATATTTAAAATTGCAGATAATAGACATTCAATGCAATATTCATTGTTGTATACATACATACATATGTATGAATATACGAACATACTTATCTTGTTTCCATTTATTTTCTTTACCACACCTTTATTGCCACCGAAACCTTCATTGCATATTAAATATTTGTAAAATTTTTTTTTCAGGTAGCAAAAGATAAGTGCTTATGTTTTTCGAAAGCAATTAATCTAGCACAAGCGAAATTTTAAATAATGTACATTAGACCAGATCAGCTCCTATTCGAGAAAAAAATTAACTTCCCCACCTAGTTTCAAACGTAAAGGCGCTCTAACCGTACTACAGTCGAATTGAACGGCTTTCGTTTTAGAAGAATTTTCTCTGAGAACAACGTTTGTGTCGGTACGCAATACGCCTAACACCTGCGATAAATCGAAATGGTTTTTCGATTAGTGGTTATTTTCGAGTTCTGGTTTTAAGCAGTAAAGTAAAAGCTACTAAGAATTTTTCACAAAAGTACACGACATCTATGTATATAAAAATGTAAGTATACAAAGAAGGACCCGATTCTCAAAAGCACTCTATAGTTCACAAACAAGAATTTATAGCAAAACTTCGTGTATGCAATTTTGTGCAAGCATCTAACGGCTAGGAATTCGCGTTGATTTTTAAGAATTATGTATAAAAAAGTTCTACGCAAAAAAAAAAAAAAACAAATACATACAAATAAAGATTGGTAATGCTGTCTTCCACTGTGCTGAATGCGTCAAATCTATCAGGCTGCACCAGCAAAAAAAAAACGGAATTAAAAAATGTATTATTTTTAAGCCTTCTGTGAAAATATTGCGAAAATTATAAATACCTCCAAAAATCTCATTATTTTGATTTCGTTAATAAAATTTGTATAAAATTTTATGCAGGCCTTTTAAGCTTATACTCTTCTGATAGATGATTTTTTAGGAATACATATTTTTAAAAACTAAGGGTGCGTTCACACAGAAAGCCGAGTGGAGCCGAGCGAAGCGAGGCGGAACAAAGCGAAGCAGCTGGTGTTCACACTGCACGAAGCGAAGCGGAACTTTTTTCACGGTTTCTGGTCTAAATGAAAAAAGTGCGATTTCATAATCTTAGCTGCTTAAGCGGAGGGTCACAAATCAAAAATCTGATATCTGAACAATAAGTTGTATGAGAGGAATATTTTGTAGTCGTCCGATCTTTCCAGTTTCGACAAATGATTAATGAATTATAAAAAGATATCTTGAAAACTGGGGGACACCGGACATGGTTAAATCAACTCAGCTCATCGCTCTGAACCTTTTTTTTTTTTAATAATTTTTAATGAGCCTGTCTCTGCTGCTTCTGGTACTTACAAAAATCGGACCAAAGTTATAATACATATGTACCATTTTATGTTCATGAAAGGCATAATTAAATGTCAAAATTAAGACTTCAAAAGGCAATCGATTCGTGAGAATTTAAGCTCTCCAGAAATTTGCCGAAAATTGAAATGTGTGTCAAAAAAAAAAAAGAGAAAAGAGAAATTCATTACGCAGATAATAGCAAAGGCAGCATATGAATCTGTGTAAGTACACAAAAAATAAATAAATTATAAAAAAATTATTGAGAAGAACTACCAAAATATAATGAATTTTTTTGTAATTAGGAAAGCTTTGAGCACTGACGTACTTATCTACATACATACACATAGCCACACATATCTACATACATACAGTGACTCAAACAAATGACCATGTGTTGATTTTTTTTTAATTCGTAACGTTTTTCGAGTTAAATTTATTTCATCCAAAATTTAGGAAAATTTAAAAAATTTTCTTCAAAATTGCAACTTTATGAATCTTTAGAAAATTGTATAAGAAATTCATGCTTATATGGAAAAAAAGTGCAAAACCCCTTAACAAAAAAAAAAACTCAAAAATCAACGGAATTTTTTAGCCATTTGAAACTTGCACTTCCTAAGACTAAAATTATATGGGCTATAAAACCGTATACCCAAAAATGTGCTAAAGACTCGGATTAAAAATTTGAAATTTCGATGAAATTTTTTTTTAATTTTCCTAAAACTTGTATTAAGTTTGAAACTGTGATTTATATGGTTTTGGTTAAAGTTTAGACGGTATTTTTTATAGAAAAATAACAAAAAAAAAAAAAAATTACCTCGAAAAACAATATTTAAAACAATCATCACATGGTTATTTGTTGAAGTCACTGTATGCGTGAACCCACAAACTATCGCTTAGAAGCACGCTGTGATTCAATTAACCGAATGTGGCGGCGGCACTTGAAGCTTAATAAATGGCAAGTAAAGTGAAATAAATTGCTACAGCCGCCGCCGCCGCCACCGAAGCCACAAGCCAAATGAATGAAGACCACAAAGTGTGGCAAGAATAATTGTTTACAAATACAACTAACACTTGGTTGTGAGTTTTCTTTTTGTGTATACATATATTTTTTCTTCTAAACAACATACTATATATTTATTTGTAATTTGATGGTAATTTTTTTCATATTTTCTTCCAGTTGCTTTGCTTTTCCCTTGTAACCCATTTTTCTTTGAGCTCACTCTAACTATTGCCACATTGTTTAATGACAAACAAATTGCTCGAAACCATGCGCCCTGCTGCGCCACTTTAATTACGAGAGCCGCCAATTGTTATTGCTACAAAGGCGTTAAATGTTATCGTCGTTTGTCACTTGGTGACTTGGTTGACTGAGGCGAGATGCAGCTGTCGCGCTGCCTCTGCCACTGCAACGCTTGCAACTCGCACGTTCGCTTTGTTGTTGAAGTGAGTGTTAAGTTTCCTAAGTGAAGAAGATACATGCAATTATAGCTTCCTTAAAGCTAACAAAAATACGACGCAAAGTTAAAGTGGTGGCTTTTGAAGTGAGTGAAGAAAACGAACGCCGACAGCGAAGGTCTTCAGCGGTGGCTTAGAGTCAAATGAGCTTTTAAATGGGGTTTTAATGACTGTTTGTATTAGTGACATTTTTCCACTGTATGCACAAATGCAAAAACATATATACAAATATGGCACAGTAACCTATCGAACTTACCGAAGTTTTACTTTGAGGCTAAAAATCTTCAATTCAGTCTTGGAACTAAAATGTTTAATTTTTTTGTCTAAGTATGAGCTGAAATATTTTTATATTTGCTACACATCTCGAAATTCGCATCTTCCAATTATGACTTCGCATTTCGCACTTAAAGCACAAAAAAAAAACAATTAAAAAAAATCAAAGTTATCTAAAAACCCAAAACTGCGCTCAACAGTGACAAAGTAAAAATATTTGTATGCGTAGGCAGCAAAGCATGAATTAGAAACTTTTTATTTTAGCCTCGATTTGCTACGAATTTTTTGGAGCTTGTTAACGCTTTTTTGCGCGTAAGTAGCGCGCGACGAACGTAGAATGATACTTTTGTACATAGATGCTTCAAGAACTTCGAAATGAAAATTTACTAAGCCATAGCAAAAATAAACCGTAATAAAATAGATGAATACGTTAAATGCACGAAAACTAAAATTCAGTACATACATATATATATATATATATAAAAATAGCACGCGAGGGTAAATTGAAGTCAGTGATTTTTTAAATAAAAGATATATATATCTTAAGGCAAAGACCAGGGACCGTAACAGTTAAAACTTTTATTAAAAAAATCGCTCTTTAACAATTATTTCTTAACTTTTATTTAATTACTCCTTAAATAACCGTTATTTCTGACTCTTATTTTATAAATCCAAAATAACAATTATTTTTGATTTTTATCTAAATAATTGCCAATAACAGTTATTTTTGATTTTTAAATTATATGTCTCAGATAACAGTTATCGAAGACTTTTATTTATAAAGGTCACAAATAAAAATCAGTCACTGCATTTTGTACGAATGATTTAAAAAATAAAAGTCGGCGACTGATTTATACTGATGAGTTTTATAAATATAAGTCTTCAATAACTGTTTTCTAAGACATATAATATAAAAATCAAAATAATTGTTATTTTGGATTTATAATATAAAAATTGCAAACAATAGTTATTTTTTTAATTTTGCATAAAAATTGGAAATAAAAATTTATTTTCTCTGTGAAAAAAGAATTCGATTGGTATGTGTCACTTAGTTGTAGAACGTTTGCTTCATAGTGAATTCTTCCCATGACAGTTTCCATCAATAATGTTCAGTCCCTGGCAAAGACGCGTTTTACTTCTCAACATAGTCTCCTTTCAGCTCGATGCATTTAGTCTAGCGTCTTTCCAATTTTTTAATTTCGTCCAAATGACCTCTTTATTCAAGCCAAATCTCTTAACCCCAGGCATTTCTTTGGGTTTGGAAAAAGGACATAGTCGCTGGGAACTAGTCAAATTGATGGATTTTTTCTATGGTAACTACACACCTTGCATCCTTGCATTTTTTTTCATAGAACATCACTTTTTTCTTGACCAAATGTAGTAGTTTTTGCTTCGAATCAATATAAAATATGTCCAAAATCTCTCAAACGCCCTTTTCAAGGTAGTCGATGTGAATAACACCGCGTGTATCAAAAAAAAAAAACAAAACGGTGGGTATGACCTTATTTGCAGACAGACCCCTCTGGCATTCTTCTTGATTGTTCCTTGGCTGCTGGTGTCTTGTGGTAGATCCATCATCTGAACATCGCCAAACACTATTTATCAAGCCTTTTCTTGGTTTCGGTAATGGAAATTCACGAGGTTGTCTGCTTTCAATCGCTGTCAAACACATACTAAATGCAGCTTACACACTATTTACTGCGCGCGAAATTTAAAAAATCACTGACTTTACAAATTGCCCTCGTACATGTACAATAGAGAACGGTTCAATGATGAGTTAAGTAAACTAAAAATTACCGATTAAATTTCACGTCCTTAATTAAGAAGACCTTGCTAAAAATTCTTTAGCATATAAAATAACTGAAAAGTAATTAAAAAGTCTAAAAATGTTACAATGAAAAAACTATATAAAAAAGTTAGGTTAGGTAACAGGCTCGAGATGGGCTCACTTAGATAATATCATGGAACGGTAACTGCAATTAGCGGTGCGTGATAGTGCTAAGTCTCACGGCTTGGGTTATTAAATGATAAAAAAAAAGAATCGAGAGCAAGCGCTTGGCCAGCTGCAAAAGCCCCCATGTGCGCCCGCGATCAACCACCAGACAGTTTCATGCAGGGTTTTTTTCCCAGCGCCCGCTGAGGCCGCTATAAAAGTCAGTGTCCAGGGGCAGTCCGCAAGTTGACAAAGAAACTTCTATGCCCTCCCTGTCCGGGGAGACGTTCGTTAATTCGTAAGGATTGGAAAGTTTTCAGCGACCATTCCTTTTCCGCTCATATGTAGCTCCATTTCATCCCCATTGGATGAAGCACACGAATAGGATCTGTATCGCAGGAATCTTCGCTCAGCTCTTCCTAATGCTTCAGAAAAGAACTCGTGGATTTCTGAGGACTCGCTGGATGAGTTATCTGCGGTTGCTTTGGTTATACGTGCAGAGACACCCTTCATAAGAGTAAACCCTCTGGCGGATGTCGCAGCTGTACTTAACAGGACACGCAGGAGAAGATTGGCTTCTGATTGGGAGCTTTATAAAGTTAACCTTGGAATCTGTGTACAAGAAATTAGAAGAGCGAAAGGGAATTAGGAATCCGGCTCACTTGTGTTACCTAAGACACAAGCTAAAAGCTTCTCCGTAATGCCCATTTTGCTCGTAACCCTTCCATAGGAGAAACCTACAATGTATTTTATTTTTTTTGGAGCGCGGCAGAAGAAAATTGCAGCAAAAAAGTTGATTTTCCTTTTTGGACCACCCTAATTTGCATATATGCATTTATATGTATCACACGTTAAATATGTACATATATTTTTTATTAATTTTATTTTATTTTTATGATATTTACGAGCTTAAGCTTCGATACATTTCTTGTAAAATTTTCTCGTATACAAACAAACATGAAATGCATTGACCATCAACATTTGTGCCTTTTTGCCTGACTTGCTCATTGTTATTACACGCACATAGCAATGTTAGTTATGAGTGCCGGTGTGGTTGTTGCTACCAAATGTGGCACTGTTGTGGTTACTATATTTGTTAAATTATGCATGGGTCCAGCTAACTGCCGCCTGTTGGTCATTTCCTTATAGTCTATGTACGAAAATGAAAGCGCGGTAAATGAACAGTACAAATTTCTAAATTCGGCAAGCAAGTGATGATTGAAAGTGAATTTACGGTGTTTAAGGTGTACGGATATTGAGTACATGTTTGTAAAGGTTGAAAGCTAGTGGACTCATAAGTATATACATATGTGCATACATATTTAGAAGGTATTGTTTCAGTTGCAATAAATTGTTGCCAAGCAGTAGCCGAGAATTTACCAAAAATAAAGTCGTTTAAATGAATGAGCGAGCAACTGAAATATATGTTTATTTATGTATGTATGTATATGGTGTTTCCAGCTTTTTTTTTTAATTCTAAAAAATCAATCGAAATTTTTAGCCATTTGAAAGTTGTACTTTATTCTACTACTTAGAATTCAATGGGATACAAAACTGCAAATTTGTTGTATTTTATTTATTTTTTTTTAATTACATAAATTTTTAAAGCAGTGTCACTCGATTGGTACATTTGTACAGATTTGTGCATTTTTATATTGAAATAAAAAAAGTGGGATTTTTTTTCATAGTCAAAAGATTGGTACAATACAGCTATCTTCTATTGAAGAATTTCAGCAAATTATTTTTCGTAATTGGAATAAAGAAAAATACTTATTTGGGTATTCACACAATTGGGACACGATTTGCATTAAATTGCGACAAATACCCAATCGTGTGAACCTGCCGTTAAACTTGTATTTATACGGATGTTGTTAAAGAATCGACTATAAAAAAATAACCAAAATTAAATAACAACAAAAATAATATTTTAAAACTTGTCAAAATTTGATGCGGTTATAATTTTGTCGACTACTGTATATAAGTTGACTATGATTACTCGGCCGTGCTATCATAGTAGCACAATGCCACTAATATTTGACTTACAAACAAAATACGGGCAGGAATTTCAAAATTTCAACCCTGTCTGTGTGAAATATTTTATTTTTATCAGTATTTTCTTTTAATCAATCTATGTTGAAATTAAAGTGAAAAAATAATTTTTTTCTTTGAGTTTTAATATTTTTTTGCAGACGGTTTAGGCAAAAAAATAAAATTTTTAACGTCATTTTGCATTTCAGGTGACGATATGTATATACTTACATGAATGAATGTGCAAAAATGAAAATTTTGGAAAATCAAGGTTGAACATTTTTTGACGAGTTTAACCATACATTTATGCCATTGAAATTGTAAAATATGTGGTTTCCGTGTAGGCATGGTATTCTGGGTTTTGGTAAAACATAGACTATCCAAAGATTAATCAAGCCAATCGAATAACTCAAAACTGGAAAATGTGCACATTCATGGTTCTGGCATAAAGGTGACGAAATAACAGTGAATATTTATGTAGCAGTTATTGGTGCCGGTTTGCATTACAAACAAGTACATACATATATACATATGTATGTACACAGTTAGACCAACAAGCATAACACTGTGCATAGAAATGCCTAAAAGTATGCAACGTATTTTATATCTTCAAGAAGTGCACAAAGTAAACAACCACGCAGTATCTTTTAATATTAGCCAGCACTGTGTGGTGAATGCTGATAATACAAGGTGGCGCAAAAGTAACCTTGCGATGTTTTTTGGCTGTAATTAAAAAAAAAAAATGAAAAACTTTGATTCTTCTTGTGGATTATTTTTATTTGGTCTTTTAATTTTTTTTTGGTCAAATAAATAGTCAGCAATATTCCGCGTTCTGGAGCAGTGTAGCGTAACATTGTTTATTAACGTGTATTTCGCATGTGTTTACTACACAAATGTCAAAACAGAACTGACATTAGGGGCCAATCGCAAAATTTATAGCATTTTCTGATAGGAGGATTACTTTAGCGCCACCTTGTACAATGAATAAAATTAAAGGTGCACACACACAACAGGGAAGGCAGAGCATGTAGAATGCTATAGGGAATTTTTGTTTCTTTTAATAATTTCAAGGCATTTGAAGGACAAATATAATTACATACATAAATTAATTTTATATTATATTACTATTTTATTATTTTATACATACATAATATGTGTATATATATGTATGTATGTGTGTATGGTATATAAGTATTTTTTTGTCAGTTAATAACGCTGGTTTACAGCAAAAATGCTCTATGGATGTCACTACCCAATTCCTATGTAGAATTGCTTGGTGATTCCGAAAAGCGAGTTAATTTTTCTTTCTATGGATACGTTTTCCAGATATTTGCAATTTATCGTTATTCAGCTTAAAAAAGAGTGGTTCCACTTTATCATGTATATCTGAGGAACCAACGGAACAATCGTAATACGATTGCAAATGAAAGCCAATGCAATTTTCCATAAACCGTATTCACATCACTTTTCGATAGGCCTGATAGTTTCTGAGAAATTAATTAACAAAAAAATTTCAAAAAAAAAACCAGTCGTTATTTTTTATTATTTCCCTATTCAAGTTTGAATTTTTTCATAAAAAAAAAACAAAAAATCTAGAGTTATTAATTAATACAAATTCGTACAAGAAATCTAAACGTAAAAACAAAAGTATATGTTTGAACTTTTTAAAAAAGTTCATTGCGCACTATTTTCGGGTAAAAAAAAGAATCAAAACGTCTATTTTTAAAGGCAATTTAAAACGTCATGAATTCCACACCACTAAGTTTTAAAACACCATTACATTTACTTCGCTTGCATCTCTACTATTTATTCGATTTTGTCACCAAAAAGTTTATTTTCAACATTGCGCGTGGGCTTCAGCTGTCAATAATATTCCGCATATTCCTTTGGCGAAAAAGTCTAAAAAATCAACGGTAACTTTTAGCCAATTGAAACTTGCACATTATCAGACTAGAATTGAAGGGGCTAAAAAACTGTGTACTCAAAAAAAATCTAACACTTCCGAGAAAAAAGTTTGCAATTTAGATGAAAATTTGTTGCACTTTATTGTAGTTTTCTACAAATTATTAAACTTTGGTTTATATGAATTTTCTTAAAAAAAAATAAAAAAACATAAGTGGTACTGGTATGTTTGAAAAAATCATAATAGGGTGAAAATTTCTCAACTGGATCTCGGATTTCAGTCATGTTCGAATTTTTGGGTGAAAATTTGTGGGTAGAGAGGTTTATACATAGATGTGAAAGGGATTCTGAGAATTTTTTTGAAAAATTTTAATTTTTAAAGTTTTTATAAGCAAATATATTTCTAAGCAATCTTTTTTTTCAAAAGTCATTTTCTCTTAAAGTATTTGAAAAAAATTGATGATTTTTTTTGTAAGCGTAGTGACATTAGAGCTTTAAAAAAAATATTTTTATAATTTAGAAAAAAAATTTAAATTTAAACATTATAAATATTCAAGTTGCATTAAAAATATGTTCTCAATGAGTGTTTTCCATTTCGTTTATATTTTCGAAAACTGCATTATTGAAGAAAATATTTGCAAAAAAAAATTTGTTAGATCTTTTCTGTAATCGTACCTTGCTTTAAGGTAACAGTTCTTTAGTTTGAGATCGGTATACATGGAAAATTTCAACTAGCCGTATAAATGTCACACGCTTATGAACAAAGCAACAACTGCACTAAGAAAATTTCTTATACAGCAACGGAAATTTTATTACACAAGAAAAACAAGATAATAGCGTAAACAGAAGCTCATTACTGTTCACCGATTTGGGACACTTTTGCTTTCAGCAAAGAGTTGAACACAAAGAATGCAGAAAGAAAGAAAAAATATAAAAAACAATTGGAACAAAACTCTGCAAACGGGGGGCATATGTAAACACACAATGGCAGTAAATAAAGCGAACAACAGCACGCTTTGTAATGCATAAAACTGCGCACGCGTGCCATAGCATTTACAAGTATGTACCATCGCCCCACTTCCCACATAACACGCCAGCTATGATGTGGCTCGTGGCGGCTACTGTGTTTACTGAAAATGCTTTCAATACTTCTTTTTTGTTCCTGCAACAAGGAAGCGCTTTTAATGCTGTCGGGCTCGCAGCTGCAGCCTCTGTGGCTTCAGTTAGTTGCCGTTGCCACCATACAATGCATACAATGGTTGCCCATTATTCAACATTTCAGGGGCGACAACAATGCGTCGTTAGAGTGATATAGTTTCACATGACACCCGCCGACGACCAACGGTAGTGGTGAGTCTGTTGCAGACGGAACGAGTGAATGGGTGGCGCTGGCGCTTACAGCAACTACACCCTACTTCCCTCCTACACTTTTCAATATGTAACGTTTGGTGGCCTACCAAACCTAAATACAACAATGCAAGCGAATCGGTTACGTATGTAACGGGTGATTTTTTTGAGGTTAGGATTTTCATGCATTAGTATTTGACAGATCACGTGGGATTTCAGACATGGTGTCAAAGAGAAAGATGCTCAGTATGCTTTGACATTTCATCATGAACTGCCCATGCATCCCGAAAAATGCACTGTTTGGTGTGGTTTGTACGCTGGTGGAATCATTGGACCGTATTTTTTCAAAGATGCTGTTGGACGCAACGTTACGGTGAATGGCGATCGCTATCGTTCGATGCTAACAAACTTTTTGTTGCCAAAAATGGAAGAACTGAACTTGGTTGACATGTGGTTTCAACAA
>NW_016163779.1:0-6725 GCF_001687245.7 Rhagoletis zephyria | reverse complement strand
CAAAAAAAAATTATTAAAAATCAATGCAATTTTTTAGCCGCTCAAAACTTGCACTTATTTTACTAGAATTTTATAAGCTTGTTAACTGCATACCCAAAAAATTTCTAAAAATTCTGGTTAAAAATCTCGAAATTTAAATAAAAACTTGTGGAATTTTTCTGTATAAAGGTTGAAAGTGTGATTTATATAGTTTTTGTTGAAGCATGAACCTTATTTTTATAAAAAAATATCAAAAAAATTTTAATTGGAAAAATATTGTAAATATTAAAAACGAAACATCATTCAGCCATTTTTGACCGCCACTGTATGTCGTATATATTGATCATATTTTTCAAAAAAGGTGGCCACCAAACACAGTGGTAAACCGCAAAAAACTTGCACTTTTCTTTCATTATCACATTTCACTTGGTATTTTTTTCTCTTTCAATAATGTATGTAGGTATGTCTGTACATTTTTTTAGAAACAATTTTGTTATAGTCTGTTGCATCATAGCCAGCCAACAATAGTTCAAGATGTGTATAGTATACAATATAATAGAAGCAAACAAAATATTTTTTACTCACATTTACGAGATTCTCGCGTCGTATTTCATCAACTTCGTCGCGTTTAGAGATTCTTTTCCTCCAATCATCTTCGCCGCTCTTTTGCAAAGCCGCAAGCCGATCTGCAATCGAGCCTGCCTTGCAGCCAACCGCAATTGTGCGTTGATCGGGTCCCATGACCTGAAGAGTTGAAAATAGGAAACAAGTAATTAAAAAAAAAAAAATTGAGACAAGCTTTTATTAGTGGCTAATAAAAAACCGACCCGGCACCACCTAACGACTAAATGTTTTGTGGTTTTATTTCTTTCCATTTAAGTAACGTATATTACATACTAGATATGACACAAATCGGACCATAAAAACGGGTTTTCCTAATATCCCGACTCCTGCGCATATGGCAGATTAATTCATCTTTCACATTGCACGCTTCCACTCCGCAACGCCTGCGTTCAAATCCTGGTCAAAGCAACATCGAAAAAATTATAGAATAAAAAAAGGTTTCTTCTTAACAGCAGTCGTCCCTCAGCAGGGGGGGCTTATATCTACTACAACAAAAACTCCAAACATCGGAATTCCAAACTTTATGAAAATTTTCATAAAAATTTTGCACTCCTAAATTTCTCCTTTGAAGGATTACCGCAACCTCAAACTCAGGCAGAGAAAACCATACAAATATCCAAAATTCAGGTAAATAGTACTATGCGCCATTCTTCAAGCAACTGGGGCGACAATGATTGACTCGAAAAACATTCAGGAAAGTCTAGGATCTCTAAAATTTTTTCGACAATTGGCACGTGCCTATGAACATTGCTGTTCTGGGAAACGAGGAAGTAGATGAGTGCTGCATACGAAAGAAAATATCTAAAAATTAAGCAGAAGGCTAAAACGCGATGAACATGGCACCGATTCTCCAAAGACTTTGGGACTATACTAGCAAAAGCTAGCTAGCTATACTTTTTGCGCTGCGGAGGAATAACAGTAAAATCTTCACACTAAAAATGTGACCTAAAATGTCACCTTTAAAGTGCACGTCAGTTTACCGCAATTTAATTACTGTTGCCAGATGTATAGGCGTGATAACGAAACCGTTAAAAATATCGAAACAAATTCGTTGACAAATTCGATAAAAATTTCGATAGCAAAATCGATAAAAATATTGGTAGCAAAATCGATTAGAAAATTGAGAAAAATATCGCTAAAATAATTTACAACAAAATCGATAAACAATCGATAACAAAAATCGATTAGAAAATCAATAAAATTATTGATAAAAATATCGATAATAAAATCGATAAATAATCGATAACAAAACTGATAAATAATAGAAGACAAAATTCATAAATAATCGATAACAAAAGCGATAATAAAATAAATAAATAATCGATAACAAAATCGATGAAAATGTCGACAACAAAGCCGGTAAATAATCGATAACAAAAATCGATAAAATTGATAACAAAATAAAAAAAATGTCGACTGCAAAATCGATATAAATATCGATAAATAATCGATAACAGAATTGGTAAATCGATAAAAAAATTGATAACTAATGATAACAAAATCGATAACAAAAGTGATAATAACATAGATAAATAATCGATAATGATATCGATAACAAAGCCGATAACAATATCGATACAAAAAAATAACGATAACAAAATCGGTAAAAGTATCGATTACAAAACCGACATCAACTATATCGATAAGTTCCGAAAATATCAATAGTAAAATCGATAACAATATCTATAAAAATATCGATTATTATATCGATAAGTCCGGAGAATTCCGAGAATCCCAAAATAGTTCACAGATTGAGTCTCTTGAAGGATGCATCCCTGCGCATATTTTATTCCTAAACGCATCCCTGCACATTTACCGATTCAAAGTATCACCTCTTGGATTTTCCATTTCAACTGCTAGTGATACCAATAGACATACTGGAATTGCTTTCTTTCTTCTTTTCAACAATCAACACCTATCAGCAAACATCGGAACACATCGGAGCAGCGAGCTTTCATCATATCAACGTGGGAATTAATATACCGGCATATATGTATGTAGTTCTCATCGATCGTCATCGTGAATATTTCAATTTAATTTAACTATTCAATTCATCATTTAATATCATTTAACCTTTGCTCAAAATTCATATTCATCTAATTTAAAGTTTGTATAACTCACTCGTTCACCAAGTTTAAACATTCATTCCATTTTCATCCAAATCACTCATGCCTTAAATCTCTTAGAACTAATTAAAAAGCTAATTGTAATCTTTTAACTTAAATAAAACTTATCTTATAATTACAAAAGCAACCCTAGCTTTTAACAAATATAAAGACTTCTATGTCATAAAAAGTCCCGGTTCATACTTTTATCAACTTATACACATGTACATATTTATGTATGAATGTAAGGGTTTTCCTCCAAATTTCGTTTTTACATATAATGACTCACCAAAAATTTGATTAAACCTTACTAAATAAATAAGTCACAAACAAGCATTCATACATTTTGTTCACATTCAATATCTTCAAAACTCTTAGGTTGCCGATATGGATCAGTGAATTTACAATTATTTAGTATTTACGTATGCGGATATCTACAGTTATAAATACACATACATATGTACATGCTCGTATCAAACCAATTTTTTATTAAACTAAAATTTAATTGCTGATGACTCAGACTCACCTGCGTTAAACTGCGTCGGAGACCGCCTTGCAAGAATGTCGGTAAAGCTGTGGGATTGCGCGCCTGCGCGGCCTCACCTTCTTTTGTTGTGCCTGAAGCTGCTTGAAGCTGGTGTTCTTCTGGTTGTTGTTGAGAATTTTGTGCGCTTTGTGCGTTGGTAAGTGGTTCTCCTTGTTGCTGCTGCTGCTGCTTTTGTTCTTCTTGTGCGCTGTTGTCTACATGCCGTAATTTGACAAAACCGCCGCTACCAAGTGGTGGCAATTGAGGGCCAATGCCAATGGCTATGCCGCCCGCTGGTGGTGCAATAACAGAATGACTTTTACTTTTCGCAATGAGACTGCTGGTACTGTGTGTTGAGAGAAGAATGGCAAGGAAAATTGTGAATTAGAAATTAATTGCGGAAACTATTAGCGGTGATTTAACAACAAGAAATGGAGGGTATGTATGCATGGATACAAATTTATTATCTAAGTATTTGAAAAGGAAAAAAAAAACAAAAACAAGAAAAGACAAACATATAAAATATGGAGGAATTAGTAAAACTGCAGAAGCGTGTAATCAGCATTCACACAGCACAGGGGGAAGACAAGGCACGCGAATGTGGCAGCTAAGTAAGATGCGTGTCGAAGTCGCTAACACGCAAAGTGGTAACAAAATTTCCGACAACACTTACATATTAAATACATATGTGTTTTTCCTTATTTTCTTTCTCGAAGGTGGTAAACAAATCACCAAAGACTGGTTGGTTTATGCCAAGCGAGTTAAGTCAATGATGCAACATACTACATACATACATACATACATAACTACTGGCGGCAAATTCATTTTTGAAAACACGCCACAGCGCCACGTCGTAGAATGCATCAAACAACTTCCTAGTACGCCCCAAAAAGCCCCAAGGAGCCGCAGCGACTGATAATAGGTTCGTTCGCGTAGCTGTTAATTGTTCATGTTTAACCAAAACTTACAAGTTTTTGCGTTCGCGTACGCAAAAAACTTGCAAAGTAGGGGAAATTGAGAGAGCAAAGTGACATTTCATTTTGAGGGGAAGCTGCTGGTTTCTGCTGGAAAAATTTTTGCCAACAGCAATTTGCCAACAGGAAAACAGCTGATCAAAAACAGCTGGTTGGCATTTACGCAAATCACAAAATTGAATTTGATGGTTTGGAAGTTAAAAATTACAAAATGCGACTAATTAAACTTGTAAGAAGTAAGTAGTTATTTGTTTAATCAATAAACTGTGCCAGGATACCACTTTGTAATGAGTTTTCGTACGTTTTAAATTTTACACTTTTGAATGTAAACAAAAATTATATCAGCTGTTCGTCTAACTTGCAAGTTTCTGCAAATTTTCTGTTCGCGTACTATTTTGGATATTTCTCTCTTGTGAGCGAACAGATGACATTTCGCCGGAATTTGGCAGTTGGTTGGTTTCTGTTGGAGATTTTAAACGAACGCACCTAATGACTAATGAGCACTTGCAGTTGAGAGTCTGTGTTGTTGAGCTGCGCTGCAGTTCTTAACGCAGCCGCGCAGCTTGTTGAATGAAGATAAGCTGCAGAGCTTAGAGATCTAAAAGTTGCTGTTGAAAGTATGACGGGAAACTTCTGTGCTGCCTTGCGCTTCTAAGACTCCAGATGAGTTACTTCTTACCCAGCGGCACAAAGTTCATTGCATTTGTTAGTAGCAGAAAATCAACACAAAACTAATGCGGAAATCGTGACCATGCAATATTCACTGTAAGACAGCAAAATGGGTTTTACGCGCCAAAGGGAAATATGTAGCTTTTCCTTAACTGACACACATAACGAAATGTAACCAAATGCATTTCTTCGTAGAAGTCTCGCAGTTGAAGTACATAAATACCCAGCATAAAAAATAAGAGACCGACTGGCAAAGTGTCGCCAAAGTTATTCCGAAAAGATAGAACTGCAGTATTTCCCATCTAATTAGGCATGAACAAATTTAAAATTTCATTATCCGGGGTTCTCGCTCTATTTAACACTCCGATTTTTAATCGAGTTATTGTTCTTCCATTTCCATTATGACTGAAGGGCACTTTGCAGTTCTAGTCCAATTTTCTTTCCTGCTGGGTTTACACCCCCGAATGGTTTTCTTCTGTGCTCAAATTTAAATCGATCGTGCTTAAAATGGGCACAAATGGCCACATTAAGTGTTTAGCGCGTAAAATTGGAACAGTTGCGCCGTTGAGCTGGGAAAGCTAAGTAATCTATTTAAGTCTGCCAATGGTTCGAGAGAAAGTAATGAACTAAAAAAGCGTTGTAAAAACGCATAATTGATGGAATAATTCTCATGGCTGCTGCATGAAGTAGCATTTAAGTTAGTGGGAGGCAATTTAAATTCTTTTAAGACTGTCCACTCAAGAGCAATAGCGATATGTAAATTAATCAAAGCCCACCTTAAATTATTATTTTTTAATGCCAAAACTTAATTCAGAGTTAAAATGCGTTTTAAATGTCGAGCTACGAAACTCTGAATCGGTATTTGAAACTTTAAGAAAGCAAACAAAATTTCAGTACATAGTAGTAATAATCCTCTTATACGGAATAATTTTCCCATGGATTATCATTCACCGCAACGGAAATATAAATATTTAACTACCACACGTAACAACAACCTTTGGTTCAAGGCTCAGGGGCAAAAAAAGACCAATTCAAGAGAGGATCGCCTAATATAGTGCATTAGCCTACAGGAGGGCTTCAAAATTCCTGAGGCTGGAGAGAACTGATAGTAAGCGGAGTCATTGTCAGAACTGTTGATCGAAAATTATAATTTAAATATTGAAACATCCGAAATAAACTGCTGAGAAATAGGCCCAGTTTCAGTGGCCGGCTAAAAATATGTAGAAAGGGAGCTTTTATTGAATCCATCAAAGGCACGATTTTCTTGAATTCGCGGAGTTCGAATTTTCGGAGATTTTACGAAAATCGGACCTACGCACCAGCGATTCCCTCTTTAAAAAATGTGGGAAAAAATAGGATTATAGGCCGATTTAAATGAAAATTGGTCCTTTAGTGAACTTGAGAACACTGAAATCAAAAATGTGAACTGTTTTTTGATAACTTTCATTTCAAAAAATGTATTTTCAACATTTATTCCGCGAAGGCTTTACGAATGGCAGAAGAATTCATATTATTAAATGTAGTGGCTTGCTAGCGGCATATAATTTATTTTATAGGGAAATTTCGGTCTAATTAAGTTCAACGCACGAATTATCTTCACAAAAACACCAAATACATACACATTGCAGAGAGCGAATTTCCAGATTTTTGTCCACTAAGGCGGCACTGTGCTACGAAGAGATCAGCAATACCCTCAAATATTTTCCGTAGCGAAGGGATGCGGAAGATAATAAGAAAAATTGAGAACGTTTCAGAGAAAAGTGCGAAAATAAACGGTTAAACAGGGAGCCAGTCAAATATTTTTGGGTATGATTTCCTCACTATGGGCTGGTCCGCATAACTCTCATA
>NW_016163777.1:10518-34805 GCF_001687245.7 Rhagoletis zephyria | reverse complement strand
TATTTCGATGATATACTATTTGAAGGGGTTGCCACCTGTTAAAAAAAAATTATTTAATCCATAAATTAGGTAAAATACTGAAACGTACGTGTTAAATGTAATTTATTCAAGGCTGATTATTTATGAATAATTTAAGAACAGGGTTGCCATTTGCTTAAAGGTAAAATCCAATTGAATGTAATTTTGCTATATGGCTGTCAAACGAAAGGTTTTTAAGAATGTTTTTTCGAAAGTATTTTTAAAGAGCCTGCGATCTGCTAAAATGTCAAAATCTATTTAATTATTAAGTTCAATACATACATACATTTCGCTCATTTACTCCAATTGTGTCCAAATATGTAATATAAATTTTGCGTTGAATATAGAGAAATTACCGCTACCTTTTTTCGTTATTTTGCAAAAAAAAACTATATCGATTACCAGTTCTACTTATGTATAGTTCTAAGCAAATTTGCCGAAGAAACCATGGGTCTAAAATCTATTTAGAGTTTGCCGAATTGCGAAAATAGGATCCTTTTATTTAGTATTTTGCTGTAGTGTCCTAAAGAAGTGCTTAAATTTTGTATACAAGCATGCTATAAGAGATTTATGGTATGAGGCATCTATTTCAGGACTTATATTTTTCCTAAAACATCCGCCAGGGGGCGCAGCAGTGAAAATTTTCACATTTTCTTACTTGTTGAAGTAAAAAAAACGTATATTACCGTAGTTAAAAAAAAAATTTTCATACAACTAAAATTTAATTCAAACTACATACATACACGTGTATGTAGGTATGTACAGTAGACGGCGTAACCCAAAACGTTGCGTTTTTTCGACGATTTCTATTATATTCTACTTGAAAATAATCCAAAAGCGGAGTTTTTATGCATCAAAATAGATTTAAAAAAAAAATTTGAAAACAATTTCTTCAGATGACAAATTTGCTTAGAATTACAAGTAGACTCCTCCTATGCTATACGCCTATAGTTGAAAAAATTTCCCATACAAGTTGACCCGCCCTAATGTACATATCGCACACGATCTTCAAAAGTGGCATAACTCAAATTTTGGCATTTTTAAAACTATGCACTAAAAATGTAAAAGCATTGCAAAATTTTTTTCTAATTTGTTGAAAAAACTTAAGGTAAACTCACCCTTGCCTCTATGATTAGCATGTGCTACGAAATAGTTTTTCGCATTTCCTGACAAACGTATAATTTTGAGCTGTGTGTTACGAAAATACATACATTTTCAAAAGTACTCGTTTAATATTTAAAACGATAGTCAATTTTTTTTTGTCTAGAATCTCACCTGAAAAACTTTAAATCCGGAAAGTTTAGAATTTCGCCCAAGCAAACCAAAAAATATCCTAAAAGTATGCAACAAAAAATGCTAAACGAGCGAAAAGCGAAAGAATAACTAACTGCCAAGCAAAATTAGAAGTGAAAGCGCAAAAGTAAAATGGTTTCATATTTATTCAGATGAATTTAATTTAAATTTGATAACGCTATGAGAAGCCACGCGAAAATGCACACTCATTACTACATACATAAACACCCTACACAAACACCATCGCCATCAGGTCGTACATACATACATACCTGTCTGTGAAAACCTGTATAAAGCGCAACCTTTTGCTACTCTGCTATGTAAATTTGCAACTTTTTGGTTTGCTTTTAATGAAATTATAGCGAAGATGTTATTATTCACTTCATAATTTATAAATTAGTCTGCTGCATATGCAGATGACTTGCGTGCGCCTTAAAGGCGACAAAGAGAAAATAAGTTCAGACGTCTGTAACTCAATGTTACATATTAATTATGAAATAATTGACACCGCGACGAAATTGAATTATGCTTTTGTGTTTCAAAGAAATTTAGAGCAATTTAGTACAAAGAAAAAGGTTAGTTGGTTGGAGCAAAATTAGTAGCAGGTATATTTTTTTGTTCAAACAGAAAGAAAACATTATGTATAACGAATTGAAATTTATTGCGCTCATGCAGAAATGATAGCGCGTAATCTTCTTTTCATTATCTATCTACACACATACAGTGGTGGTCAAAAGTCAAAGGATGAATGGTGTTTCGTATTTAGTATTTAAAATGTTTTTTAAGCTATAATTTCTTTAATAATTTTTTTTTATAAAAATATGGTTCATGCTTTACCAAAAATTATATAAATTACACTTTCAAACTTTATACCTAATTCAGAATTTTTTAAAAAATTTGTGGAATCAATCAAATCTTTGAAACTGCAAAGTCTTTAAAAAAAATTTGACGCTAACGATAAAAACTAAAATCGCAGTTTTACTATATTTGGCGCATAGTCTCGTGAGTATATTGATTGCTTCGTGTTTTTCGAAACCTGTTTCGTTTTTGCCGTATTTTGTTATTTAAGTGTGTAATTTTTTAGTGCTTCAAAATTCCAAAACAAATCCACTTTTATAAAAGGCATGTCTACAAAGAAAAAATGTTCTACTTAAATAAATTATAGTAGCAGCTAAATGATCAAATTGGTTTTTAACTACACTTAAAAAAAAAATTCACAAAATATATGTCCTTATGTGTGTACGTTTCCTCCAACATATTTCAACACTTGAGCTGTGGAAAACATCCCACACTATACATATAGTGACTTTGTTATACCCACTTTTAACAACCGCGTGACAAGCATTAATTAATTTACCCACACCACGAACATACTCCTTACCCAATTGCATAAGTAGTATAGGGAGATGAGCTCGCTGCCACCTACTCAGCATAACCACCAAACGAGCAGTCAAAAGCAGTGGAATTTCACTGTAGGTACGCCGACATAGTTCCAGGTCACGTCGTTGTTCTGATTTTACTTGATTTTATGTTGTACTTGTTGTTGCTATTATTTTAAGCACTTTTTAGTTTCTTCAAAGCTTTTGTTACATTTGTTGAAACTTTTTAATTAATTACAGCGCACGAAGAGAATGAAATCTATACTTGCGGTTCGAAGTAGTTGCCATTAGCGCGTAGAATTTTAAACTTTACGTCGACTTTAACGTTGATTGTTGCGACAAGGTAAGCGACGAAATACCGCTCCCTCTTTTTCTTATATATATATAAAATCTTTGTTGCTGCCTTCCAATAAGTTGCCTACTTCGTAAATTTTTAATTCCTTCTCCGCCATCAATTTTTCATTTCATTCTTACGAACTACACACTTACTTCAATGCAATTCGGTCACCTGATTTCACATTCAGTTCGTATCCTTTTCCGATGGTTAGCAATGGTTTTCCGCAGCTCATTGCCTGCTATGCGGCGTTTAAAGTGGTTAACCATCACGCGGCGTGAATGTATACTTAACGGTAATTGTTGCCTCCCTACACTTCGCTATCGCCGATTTTCTTAGCTGTAATCACAGAGAGAGGACTGATTAAATTTTATTTTTTTTTTGTGGCAGTTTCTTTTGGTTGCTTGTGTATTTGAGTCGCTTAAGCTTTCAGGCGTAACGAACTGTCGCTGATATTTTTAGTTAATTTGTCGTGACGTCATTCACCTCTTCGGCTGTATTCTCCTTTTTCAACAGGTTAACGGTTGCCAAATCGCCAAAGCTTCACGATAGTTCTTTAAAAAAAAAGAAGGCGCGTCTAGCACCGTACACGTGATAGAAGTGACTCAAATTTCAACTGATCCTGTAATCCTACCTTCATACTTTACACGGCACCGATTTAAAATTTAAATTCTAAAGATTTTCACAGTAGCCCCTGTATGATCGATAGGTAAACAGGTCACACAATTTCAAGCTTTTAGCTGCCTATATAAAGAGTTACATCGCAAAAGCTTGTATCTGAAGTATCACTGGTATGGCAGATATAGTTTATAGAGCACGATCTTGTAGATTTTTTATGATTAACTATTTAGAAAATAGCTTCCGAAAAAACTTGGTTTTAGCTGTTCAACTGAAGGAGTTTTAAAGTAAACTAGTGAACTAAATTTTGACCTCACATTTGACCTATCATTTTTGAAATTCCTTTGACCTCACATTTGACCTATCATTTTTGAAATTCCTTTTCAAAAGTATTCTTAAACTAAAATCTTCTTAAATCTCTTTCGGCTGGCATTGTGTTAGGTACACATGTTTTTCAATAAACTGATGAACTACTTTTAATTTGATTGTTCGAATAAATAGTAACCCTCCTAAATAAGGTGAGGAATAAAGCCTTTTCAACCGCATTTCGATTTATACCCACATTTTAATGATTCATTGAACTTCGAATGTAAATTTTAAACACGTGGCAACCCTCTTCAAACATTGGAAATGTGGAAACTAATGCTTTCTTAACATTCTTTAGTTTGACTACGATATCTTATTTATATTTCATATACTTTTTGTAGTAGTTAATTGTGTTAGACCTTTCAAACCGGTGGCAGCCCTCTTCAAAAGTATTTTTAGTCTTAATCCTTGTTAACTCTCCTTCGCCGGATATTGCGATACATATTCTAGTTAACTGAACAATTAAGTGCAATTTGCTTTTTTCAAACATGTGGCAACCCGGCTAAATACAGTTGAGAAATAAAAATGTTTCAAACCCCCTTCGATTGATACCCATATTTTAATATCGCCTTTGACTTATTAAATAATTTTAATTTTAATTTTAAACAGGTGGCAACCCTCTTCCAATACCTCAAAAATATTATTAACGATCAAACTAAAGATTTATTAACACCCCCTTTGTTTGAAATATTTTCATATTTCATATAACTTGTGTATAAGTGAACTAAATTCACAATTTCAAGCAGGTGGCAACTCTCTTCAAAATATTTTTAAACTATTACTTTATGAAACCACTTTCGTTTGGCACCCATATGGTGATACATATTTCGCTTACCTAATGTGATTTTTTAAACAGGTGGCAACCCTCCTATAGTTTAGCTAAGAAACAACGCTTTTCTAAACCGTTTCGATTGGCACCCATTTTGTAATAATTGATTTATATTTTTAAATAATTTCAATACAATTTTTTAAAAGGTGGCAACTATTTTTAAAATGTAAAACCTCATTTTGGTCACATTTTGATGGATGTACCTCTTCTTTTTCTTGACTTATAAACATCGCGCCACAGTTTAAGTACCATTTCATGGTCATGAGAGGCATAAAGACTTAGTTCTCTACGAACATAAAGATAATTTAGCACGGAAAATTAGTCTCTGTTTAACCACAAATACAAATGAGTGGCGAATTTTTGATCAAAATTAAAAAAAGATCTCAAAAAGTCCATTATTTCTGCTGCTGCTGCGTAGTGACTTGCTACAAATGACAATCTTTCTTGCGATCTTTCAGTGCAATTAGCTTTTGGCAGAAGCCATATTGTACTGTTCCGCATGAGCTCAAATACGTATGTATATACATGTGTATACATATTTACTTATGTAGTGCAACAAACTCTAGCCTAGAGTGAATTTCAAGTTGAATTCTTCGGCGAATTTGCAGGTATGTATTTTAAATATTTAATAG
This sequence comes from Rhagoletis zephyria, assembly GCF_001687245.7. Lineage (NCBI taxonomy): Eukaryota > Metazoa > Arthropoda > Insecta > Diptera > Tephritidae > Rhagoletis > Rhagoletis zephyria. Next base: position 29,336 of record NW_016163777.1, on the reverse strand, counting down.
CAAAAGAAATAAAATTTCCCCAGTTAATGTGCGAACTAAGCAATTGCTGCAATTGAAAATTTGCAAGGCAGTTGACAAATTTTTATAAAATTCAAATCTCCTAACACACACAAGTGCAACAAAGTAATTTTACTAGCGCGCAATGAGCGAGAAAAATTCCTGCAATGCGAAAATAATGCAAAAGGAAAGATACCATTCAAATTACGAAAAAAATCCATAAAGTAAGACAATTCGCAAAAAAATAAAAACAAAAAATGTAGCAAAAATTAAAAAGAAAAACAAAAATCTATTTTCAAAATGTGCACGAAAATGGGTGGGGAGCGACTTGAAAAATAATGAGTCGCGTACTGCACTCCAAATTCACTCAGCTTTGTAATTTTCATTTCTGACTAACTCGCTGCTCTCTTTTTTTCGTTGCTTCTCTTTTTTATCGTCATCAGCAACGTAAATTGCATTATTTTTCTCATCTTTTGTGTGCATTTTAGCGAAAAATTCGTTTTGTCAAGCGAACAAGAATAACAAATAGCACGCCTAAAAAGTCGCACAAGGACAGCGCTTATGTTAATAGATTTTTATTTAGCAAAAAAAGAAAGAAAAAACACAAAAAAAAAAAAATGTCAAAAGAAAAAAGCAATATGTATAGCAAAACAAAAGAAAATTATGCTGCTCAATTTTGCAAAGCGCAAACGAATACTCACAAAAAAAAAGATTTTTGAAAAATTATAACGACTAACAATTTTAAGAATTTTGCCGCTCACTGGCGCACTCACATCTCCAAGCATAATCTTGCATATTATAAGACAGGTGAGGGGATTTTGAGTGCGCCCAGAGTTGCCATAAGCATTTGAAATAAAAAAACGCTTTAAATAAAAAATTAAACAAAACACACTTTCTTCATAAGTAAAGAAGGAATCATTCATTCTCTAAAATCGTTTTCCATTAGGTCAGATTTCTTCCTGATTGTTTATAACCAAGAAACAATTAGGTTAACTTTTTGACTATGAAAAAATTGTTCTTGAAATAAAATAAATCATTAAGTAAAAAATTATTTTAATTTTTTTAATTTTATACGGAAATTGACACAAAATATAAAATCATTTTCCATTTAAATTACTGGTTAAACCGGCTCTTAGAATTATTTATGAGCGACGCGCAGCTGGTTTTTTTTAGACAAAAAAATAAGAATTAGCGAAAAGTGTTCGAAATTTTTATGAAAATTTGTTGAATTTTCCTAAATTTTGTACGAGTTTTGAAACTTTGATTTATATGTTGTTTCTTAAAACTAGAGAAATAACAAAAAAAAATTAAGCTTGAAAGATGCTGTGAATTAAAAAAAAAAAAAAATCAACACATAGTCACTTGTTTGAGTCAANTATTAATGTACTCCCGAGCGCAGTATTATCGCAGTTTTATGAAGGCTCTGCATATAAGCAGGTTCCTGGTGGAACTCATCTACCAACATCTCACCAACAGAGTAGAGATTTCAGAACAAATGAGTATTTTGATGCAAAGGTCCATGAAAACAAATACGCAGAAGCGAGGTTTCTCTCTTTGCTCCTCTAGATATAATCTATACGTTGTTCAACTTTTCACTCAACTTTTTGTTGAATGCAAGAGGAACCGAGTTATTGATGAAAGCTGTCATTGAAAAATTCACTGTGAAGAAATCGATTTATTTTTTCACCGAGAATCTTATCTCAAAACAATTTCTTTGGTAATTTGTATGCAAAGCTAAATTAAAAAAATAACAATTATTTTTGATCTTTATTTTGTAAGTCCAAAATTACAATTATTTTTGGTTTTTATTTTATAAATCCAAAATAACAATTATTTTGGATTTTTTTTTTTTTAATATTTCTTAGACAACAGTTATTGAAGACTTTAATTAAGCAGCCATTGACTTTTATTTTTATAATTCATGAATATAAATCAGCCACTGACTTTTGTCTTTTACGTCATACGTATACAAATGACTTTTGTAAGTATGATTCAAAAACAAAAGTCACTAACTAATTTTCATTGATGACTTTTAAAAATAAAAGTCTTCACTAACTGTTATCTAAGATATATAATATAAAAATCCAAAAATAGCTGTTATTTGCCGATTATTGAGATAAAAATTAAAAATAACTGTTATTTTGGATTTATAAAATAAAAATTGGAAATAACTGTTATATAAGGGGTAATTAAATAAAAGTCAAAAAATAATTGTTAAAGAGCGATTTTTAGAATAAAAGTTGTAACTGTTACGGTCCCTGGAAAATGGCCTTTTAACAAACAAATCGCGTTCAAATGACCTTGGTCAGCAGCCAACCTTCGTTCGACTTTTGATTCATAAGGAGGAGACCTCATCACATGCCAGATGACTTAAGTTTTTAAAAATAATATATATTTTCGAGCTACCAAGAAAATAAATAAAAATCTTCTTTGGCGAAAAAAAATAAAAATATAAAAATTTGGCAGATTCATCTTCATTCAATTCAATTGTTTCAGTTTTTTCTGCACTTTGAGTGAAAATTTTCCATTTCCTTTCATTAGTCCAACTCAGCACAGCTCACATGTCCTACTCCAATAGCACTTTCGAAAATACCCTTTGTTTGCCTTCACTTTCACATATTGCTCCACTTTTGTTCAGTTGCAAAAAGCTCTAATATTCATAAAAGCCTGACTGACTGGATGCCTGGTAAAAGTGCGAAAATGTAATTCAATCTGGCAGCTCTAACCGGCGGCAACGAAGCGTCAACGCCGAATGCCGCCTACATACATAGATATGTACTTAAAAGAAGAGGCATACAAAAAAATGTGTAATACTAGTAAATACATGTACTTACATAGGTACTTGTGTTGGTACATATTATGTATGTATATATGTATGTTTGAATGTTTTGTCATCAACAACAATGAAAGCTGATATAGCAGCATCGAAAAAGATGGCTAAGACCAGCAACAAGGCGCATATTAGCACTTAGAGAGAGAGAGAGGGATTGGTAGCAGCAAGAGCGTCAGGGAGCCGTGTCGGCACAAGTTGTTGCTGACAACAGTTACAGCCATAATATCTAGCAATAGCGCAAATACTTGACAACGAAAATGTGTATAACAATAAAAATAACAATAGTAATTGTCACCAAAGCGTTGATGCTTGACACCAACAGCCAGCCAAGCCAGGCAGGCAGGCAGGCAGTCAGCCACCCACATTATTCAAAGGCACAACAAAATGTTGGCCGACAGGAAGCAGCAAGTGAGAAAGCAGACAAAGAAGGCGGAGATCATCACACTACTGATGTTACTGCTGGTTGCTACAGCTGCTCATATTTTTTGGCACAGCTTTAATTCCATTTCAGTTTTTTTTTTTCTATTTGTATTTTATTGTTGTCGTTGTTAACGTTGGCGATTGTTGCGCTAGCTTTTACACCGTCCGACACGATTTTGCACTCATGAAAAAATTAGGTACCTACTCTCAGAAAGTAGAGTAAAAAAAGTACCTGAATTTTTCCGCTTTTCTAAATCAAGGCATTTACGGTTTCTATGGGGTAAAAGAACCCTTAAAACCCCATGAGCTGAAACGGTCAATAGAGTATCGCATCTATAGATAATTTTTGAAAATTTTAAATGGCGGGTTCAAAATGGCGGATGGATTCTTATTTTAATTTGCATATTTTTACGAAATTTTGTATCCAAACGTTGTTTGAGTCGCTGATTACAAAACTCACATCAGCTTTCGCAAATTAAAAAATGGCGAATCCAATATAGCGGATGGATTTTTTTTTTATTTTAAAATTTTTTCGAAATTTTATACAAAACGATTTTTTGAGTCGCTGATTACAGCAATGTAATAAATTTTTTAGAAATTCAGTATGGCGTATGGGTCAAATTTTTTATGAAATTTGATATCCGAAGGTTCCTCGAGACGCTGATTACAAAATAGTAATCAGTTTTCATGAATTCAAAATGGTTGAACAAAAATGGCGGATGGATTAAAAAAAAATTTCAGATTTTTTAATAATCCAATCGCCATATTGATTCAGCCATTTTGAATTATTTTTGAAAACTGATTTGGTTGTGTTATCAGCGACTCAAAGAAGAAATTTTAAATTTTTCAAAAATCCATCCGCAATTTGAAATTTTGAAAATCCCGCTTAAGTTTTTTAATTAGGAGCTCACAGAACCCTTGTATATCAACTTTTGAAAAAAGCTGAAAATTTTTTTTTAAATCCCTTCGACATATTGAATCCGCCATTTTGAATTTTTGAAAACTGATTTTATTTTTATTATTTGTAGCTCAAAGACTCCTTGATTTCAGCTTTGTAATTAGCGGAGAACCTTTGGTTTTTAAATTTCATAAAATTCTGAAGATTAAAAAAAAAAATCCGTTCGCCATATTTAGAATTCAGCAAAGAAAATTTAGAAAATCAGCAACGTATGGGGTCCTTTCCTTCCTCTCTACTTTTCGAATATATGTACATACTTGCTTTTTAATGGCTGCAAAAAAAAGTTTCATTTTGTCGGACGGTGTTTTACCTGTTGTTGTTTACACTTTGCTGTGCATTACTGCACAAAAGTGTCGAAGAATGAAAATCACTTACAGGATTTCGATTTAATAGGATTTACAGTGGAAATTAACTTGACACCGTTTGTTGCACAAACAAACAAACATAGAATAACGCATAGAAGAGCAATGCTATTTTATTGAGTAGAGGTGTGAGTGACGAGAAAAAACGTTAATACTCACACTGTAAAGATATTCTGTTTCTTTTTTTTTTTGGGGATTGAAAATTTATTGCTTTTGTGGCAAATTATTAGACCGAAAAAAAAATAAAAATAAAAACCAAAAACCCTCAGATTCCTAGAATGTGTAAGTATGTAAATTTATTACTATTTGCCGATTTATAATCTTTAAAATTCAGCGACTGATATCCATTCTCGGAAGCTCATCGTTAGTGTGGAAAAAGAGCGACGTAAGGTGCTTAAAGCTAAGGTTCACAAAAGCAGGACACCAGAGTAGCAGTTGTTGAGATGACTACACCTCATCGTCCACCATGCAGCTGGTGCGATAGGATTCATCGATGATATTAAGGCTTACCGCATGCGTACCTACCTTCCACCGTTAGCCAGAGGTGTACCTCTCTTAGTTCCAAGAGCTTGCTGGACCGCCCTCGTTCTACACTTGGCCAGAAGGATTTTGTCACCCTGCATTCCAAGGTCTTCGCCCAGCGCCCGCTGAACTGACTAAATCCCCATCTGTCCAGCAGTAGACCATACGAGGTCATCGGCCATGCAGTTGCCAGCGATTTCATTGTTACCCGGAATCCAAATGAGCTTGATAGCATAGTAATCCGATGCAGTCGCTAGGCAGGTCAACCGTCACCGAATCTCGAGCGAAACCTCAGAGAGCCTAGAGCCATCAAGGCTTGGCTGTCGTAATAGATATTAACCTTCTTGAAATCTGAAGCCTCCCGTATTGCGGCTATCTCTGCCTCGAAACGCTACAGTGATACGGTAGCATACAAATTTCATGTAAATGGAGAGTTCTTCGCAGAAAACGCTTCTACTCTCCTTCCCATTAAGCTTCAATTCATTAGTAATTACTTTTACAGGGCGCCTAAATATTCCAGATACTGCGAAACTCCCAGTCCTCCTTTGCTGTGATATGGGTGGCTAAAGATACCTTCTTATCCAAACTTGGCGTGCAGTGGTCTGTTAGGGCTGGTAGGAACTCTTAGCTTTTTAGAAGGGTGCCCATGGCCCGAGGCAAACTCAAAGCCCAGCCCCCTTAGCCTTACTGCTGCGAGAACAGCCCCACTAGTTCCAATTAAGACTGATCTTTGCAATCCTTCCAGCTGCTTCACGATGAAGGTCTTGTCCATGGCGTTCTATCAGACGAGTACCTCATAAAATAAAAGCCTCATAAAGCCAATGAACTGCTTTCGGTGAGAGACCCCAGCGCTTACCAATGGTCTCCCCCCCCTACAGCAGTATGAAGCCACTGTTGCCTTTTTGACTCTTTGCTCTATGTTGGGCTTCCAGGAACGCTTGCTGTCAAACGACAAGCACAAGTACTTCACCCTGCATGAGAAAGATGGTAAGTCGGTACCTTATACCACCTAATAAAAGAGCAAGCTCTTTTTGTCTAGGGTTTACACCCTGCCAAAAGCTAAGAACCCAGTTTTCAACCAAGTTCCGGTAACCCTGTATGAGTTCAAACCCATGAGTTCAAACAATGTTTCCAGAAACTTTTCCCTTGTCACTGAAAACACGCCTGTCATGGCAAAACTGTCACTATGTATGAAATACGTCCAGGATTGTTTGTTGACTTTTCGTTTTTCAAGAAAGCTGGATACTAGGCTTTAAGCTTTATTTTAAATGTGCCGAAATACTGCCGGCCTCGATTTCTTCGAGTTTAATTCAAGTTTAATTTTGTCTAACTATGTATGCAATAGGCAAAAAATAACAAATGTAGTACAAATAAATATAGAACATACATAAGTTCTTATCAATTACTTACTCCTAGAATATAGAAACCAAGTGTTGTGTTTCGGCACGTACCTGAAAATGGAATAAAAGGGGCAATTTAATTATATACTACATGTAAGTTAAAATAGTATTCGAAATAGTTAGGTCAAGTCAGATTAATTTTAGTTAATAACAGAAGTTACTACAAATACTCATCGTTCACAAAGTTTGCTTCTCCTTCAATTTATGCTTTTTTATCGACAGTTAAAAATCGCCTAAAAGGGGCAGTTTGTTTTTCTATGAGAGGATTTTTCAAGTGGAAATACAATCGCATAATAATTTCTTCCATAATTTAGAGGAAGCGTCGCATCGATGGTCATAGAATCTTCGAAGATTGTCTGACTAAGCTCTCAGGGTAAAGACTCCGTCAAGCAGTGATGTAGGAGTGCCTTGATAAGTAAGCGTCTCCATTTACCAAGGCACTCCTACATCACTGCTTGCAGGAATCTTTACCTTGAAGAGGGCGGAATCGACATCTAAGGCAAGAATTTTAAATGGGCAACCAAGGATAAGTTTGAGAAATTAATAAGAAACTTTGGGAAATTTAAAAAAAATCTCCAAAAGAATAGCAGACGACCCTAATAACACGCAGAAGTTGGTGGAGCATTAGGAACCACACCTATACTGGCGCTTAACGTCATGCTGAACACGGCGCCTGAGGATATAGCAGACAGAATTATAGCAGCACGAGCTGCTATTAGGCTAAGGGGAACCGGGTGGTAACACTCTGAAGTTCTGGGTTTTGTCTTCGCTCTGACCACATAGATTACAGTGCCTCCGAAAGGCCTCCCAGAAGCTTCTTCTCTACCTAGTTTAGGTGCCGGGTCATAGTGACATCGCGGAAAACTGCGTGGCTGATGACCTGGCGCTGGAAAGGCACCCTTAAAACCTTATACCCAGATAAGGAGCCACCAGGGACGCCTCTGTCCTCCTTCGGCACACTCTTGGATGGTTGGGCCTAGTGTGAGCTCGGCGAGCGCATACTTTACTAAATACCTAATAAAAAAAAGAGGAAAAGAATATGTTTCTCCGCTGCAGTAATTGTTTTTATAAGGCACTTTAAAATACTTTTTGCTGCGAAAGTAACGAGGGACCCATCTTTACCCCTTAAACAGGCCGAATACCACGTTACCTCTCAAGATCTAGTGATAGGGGTTCTAATAGGCCATTGTGTGATTGATACTAACTCGGTAAGACTAGGAATTTCAACTGATCCTTTTAGTATCAGCAGTCAAGGGAAAGATGAAGTGGAATCATCTGCACACATTCTTTTAGACTCTCCAACCTTCGCGAGGCTAAGATGGAAGCATTTTGGCTCGCTCTTCTGAACTTACACTGAGCTCTCAGGGATCGAAATTAGCTGCATTCGAAACTTGGTAATCGGCTCGCGGCTTTAACCTAACCCAACCTATCCTGTACTTCTTTGAGCTATGAAATAGTTGGTCACATTAGGTACCAGGGATATACGTTGTGGATCATCGATCAGCATGATTTTCTTAGAAGACCTTTTATGGTTGGTAAGTAAATGGCTCACACAATTTATAGGTTTCAGTCAGCTAAATTAAGGAGATTTAAAGCAAAACCTCATATCTGTACAATACGTTGTATGGGAGCTGTAAGTAATAGTGGGCCGATTGACAAGATTTTATCAGCAGATCTTTTATGTTTAATTAGTAAAAAGCACACAAACTTTCAGTAGGTATTTAAGCTATGTACATGAAGGACACAAAAGCTCATATCCGAACAATCCCTTATATGAGAGATTTACCTTAACAATTTTCACATTTCCTTGATTAATTAGTAAATTTATCAGAAAATTCCACGGTTTTTGTGAATCACTTTTTTGTTATGGCTAAAAATATGCAACAATTTGACCCATTATTAAGCATCCCACTGCGCAGTCATACGTACTCAAATCTTCATAAATATTTGGAAATTACGCCATCAGCTCCAAATATATAAATTACCATCACGCATTAGCATGAAACGCACAGCATGGAATATACATAAAAAGCAAAAGGGCAAAAATGTCACAGACATTACAGCCGCCGTTCTAACGAAAAGGGTAAATTCAGTGGGATCACGCGCAATACCGCACTTGTAATACATACTAGTACACCTGCATGTAGCCCTTTTTTCTTGCTGTTTTTCACTTCACTTGCACAGCTCAACGGCGAGTGCGATAATGACACTTCAGCTTCTAAGTAAGTCGGCAGGTAAATAGACTTTCAAAATTGACGCATGTGAATTCGAAAATTGGCAGTTTGGGGGCGCAGTATGCTGACTCGTGCGTGCGAAAGTGTTGCGCATTAGCGCCTTTTGCGCAAGCCATTGAATTTTACTTTCAGGCATTGACACTTTTGCCAGCCTATTCACCTTCTTCTGAACAGATGACACTTGGCTTTGTAAGCTGAATTGACAGTCATGCCAATAACGCTGCCCTGAAAGGTTAAATCAGCTGTCATCATTCTTGGAATACAGTAGGAAGGATGAACGTACAGCAGGAAGGAAGAAAAAATTTGCCATAGCAGTTAGCAAGAAGCTTAGCTCGTTAGCTAAAGGGGTGACATCAACAGTGGCGATGGATTTAGGTTGATTATAAATGTTAGCATTATCGAATTTTTAGAAAAAAAATAGAAACATTCTTTACTTCTGCGTTTGTAGCATAATTTGTGTGAATGATACCCAAAAGGGCTATCAAATCCAAAATTTCCATCAAATTTTCGTAGGCCGAATGCCGTGAGAGCTCTTTTGTAAACTTATTGCGAATTATGATTATCCGGTGTAAAGGTCGTTCCATTTCGCACTAACAGATGGACAACGAAACCACATTGAACTCACGAGGAAGGGAAGAAATTTGCGATTTTTTACTGGCGAGCACGCGTCTTTAATAAAAATCTCTACGACACCAGCACATAATGGCTGGAAAAGGCAACGGGATGCCAATGTTCAGCAAGTAGTTTCTTGCCGAGTAATATCGCGGCGAGCGTTCGAGAAAACACCTGTCCAGACATGTCAGAGGGCATCACCGCAAACTCGTATATGAGATCCAGATATAAATACGTAACCGTATGCCTAGACCCGACGGCGAATCGACAAGCCATAAGCCACATTTACAGAGAGCCCATTCACAACAAATAACCCCTAATCGCAGACGCACAGTCGAGTAAACAATCGATTTACATATCGAGCAGGCAGTATGAAGTGCCGCCTATTCGATTAAATACTCTAAATACTACCACGAAATTTCAGTTATGCGCTTCCGGGTACGTCAAAGAAAGTGATTGAGCTCCAGGAGCTACTCAGCTACTTGAAATATGAAATGCCGCATATCTCTAAGCGAGTTTTAAAGAACTATTCACGATTTTGAAACTTTATTTATGCAAAACTGGTGCAATATTTTTATTGCAAGAGTTTGTCAAGTATCTCTAGCTATGACATTTCCGCGGAAGTAAATCTGGTGATCTTTGGAAACTCAGAAAGTATAAAGCCAATTTTTGATGCTTCAACTGAGGTGAAACGTACTCCTGCAAGGGCATTCTGCAACGACCGGAATCAATGGTAGTCATATAGATACTGCAAGGCCTGGGCTATAAAAAGAGTTGATTAGGACTTCCGTTCCGGTACCATTGGTATGAGTTTTTCTCACTTGTACACCATTCGGTCGATCATTGTCATGGTGAAAGAACAATTACTCCTCTCTGGTTGCCCATTTCGGCCACTTTTCCGCAATCGCTCGCTTCAGACGCATCAGTTGTTGTCTTTAGAAGGCACCGTTTAGCGCCTGATTACTTTTCAGAAGCTCCTTATACGGGATTCCCTTCAGGTACCACCAAATGCGGAGCATTGCCTTGCTGCGATATTTGGCTTTCGCAGCAATGGTGCTATTTATGTTATCTATGCACCATGCTACACAATATGCACCGGATCGTGAATACCCCTAATGATAATTTATTAACTTCTTTCATTTATATACATATTTGAATCTATGTATATTAGAGTGGTCCAAGAAAACCTTTTTTTTTAATTCATATTATTCAATCCTCACGCAACTTGATTTCGTTTAGTCAAATATCAAATCCACCAGCACCGCTTAAAAAATTCTAACCTCAAAAAATAAAATCTTAGTACACATTCACTGGATCAGTGCTTTAATTTGCCATCTCATTTTTAAAATTCGAAGTAACAGTATAGATCTGCTGACCTTCTCGAAAAATGCCGTTTATAGATATTAGGTTCGAATAGATTAAAACTATTATCGAACTAAAATTGTCTTAAAATTTTTACGTTTGGCGCTGATATGTTAGCTTTTAATTTAGCTTTTGTGAATGTAAAATAAAATCGACTTTTTAGACAGGTGGCAACCCTCTTTAAAAGTATTTTCAAACTTAAATCATTTTAAATCTCTTTTTCTGGGTTTGTGATACATTATTACGTATGGCAGCCAACTGATGACTTAAGTTGAATTTGATTTTTAAATACATGGCAACCCTCGTAAACACAGTTTGGAGATAAATCCTTTTCAAACATAATTCGCTTCATTCCCAATTTTTAATAATTCTATTAACTTATTAAATAAATTAAATCTAACCTATTCAACGGGTGGCAACTCTCTTCAAACACCTCAAAAATTTGGTATATGTTCAAAACAAAGAATTTTTGACACTCGTTGGTTTCACACTCACATTTTCATACATATTTCATATAACTTGCATATAAGCTAACTAAATTTGACTCTTAAATCTGATGGCAACTCTCTGGAAAATATTTTAAACTACTAAGTACTTAAATCATTTCGTCTGACATCCATTGCGTGATACGTATTTGAATTACCTTGAAATACATTTTTTTTAAGTCGGTAACCCTCAATCATTCCGATTGATGCCTATATAGGAATAATTGGTTTGTTATTTTAAATAACTTGAGTCATGTTTTTTAAAGGTGGCACCCCTTTTCCAAAGAGTGAAACCTTATTATGCATCTGCAAGCTAAGCCCTTTAATTTGACAACTCATTTTTAGGTTATTAAAAAATTTTAATGAAATTTTTTAGCAGGTGGCAACTCTTTTCGAAAAAGTAAAACCTTATTGCACACCTACACGCCAAGCTCTTCCATTGAAAAATCCCTTAGCGTATTATACATATATATCTATTATTTTTTTCATAGTTTTTACGTTTTTCTAAGTTGTTTCTCAAAATTTGAGACGAAGCTAAAAAAACGTAGTTTACCACATTCAAAAGTTTTAACATTTTTAATAAAAACTAATTTTTTATATGTTATTGACGTGGAAAATTTCAAATGCCGACCGACACGTTTTAAAATTGAAATAAAAATTTTTCCAAAGGGAAGAATTTACTTCTCAGTATAGGTAATTTTAAGGCCAATAAATTCGATAAGTTAGTTACTTTGCATCACCCTAATATATATATATATACAAGAATTAATCGTTTAAAGTAATAAAAATAAGTGGCAAAATTTCACGGAAATCACACCAAAAAAAAATCTGTATTTGCCGCTGGGTATGTATTATTGTTCATCTACATACATAGACATATGTCCAATGTGTTGTGTACAAAATTCTTATAAGGTAGCAGTAATATTCTTTAGCATTTTCTTCCGCCTATTTTTACCTTCAAGCGCATTCCCTTGATGTCACGAAAACTCATCTTAAACTCGTGTGTGACAGTTACCTGAGTGCCGTAACATCAAAGCAAAACGAAATTCAAAGAAATCGCAGGGGGCATTACGTGTGACAAGCATTTCAAAGGACACGCACGTGCATGCTGTGTCTTGTGCATTTTGCTCGTTTTAACGTAATTATAAAAAAAAATAATACTTATTGAAGAGCGTAGACTTCAAGCTAAAAAATTTTTATATTTAGTATCGGTGACAGCGACGACGCGGTGAAAGCACTTCCAAAAGCGTATAGCGAAACCCAAGAGAATAAATGTCAGCGGCAGTTATGTGACGTATGTAAATATGTAGAATACGTAACAATACGTTTTGAATAAATACTATATGTATGTGTATACGTTTATTTTTTATATCAATCTGCTCAGCAAAGGCGTCACTGCATGCCACTACAGGCATTGAAGCACAATTTAAGTACATACAATGTTGTACTTATGTGCATATGTATGTTACTTGAATCAACATGAACCGTTAAATACTTACGTCTGCAAAGTCATGCCAATCAACATTATAATCAGCTATTGTCGATCGCTTTTTGAGTGGGCGCCTCTTGTTGCTTAAAGACACTCAGGTGGAAACTTTACCGTTAATCAGCTCACTTTGACTACTACGCACGTTCATACATTACACGCGTGTTTGTAGCATGTATGTATGTATGTAAGTAAATGCATATTATATGATATGTAATTTTGGCAGGTAACGTATACGCCCCGTTGTCCGCCGTTTATTTCCGGCTGCATTGCTTTGGGTTTGATTTTCTTCTTCTTTTTTTGTGTGGATTTGCGTAATTTTCAGGTTCATTTAGTGTTTAATGCCTGTTAAAAATTTAATTTTATTCTTATTTTAATTTTATTATCCATGAAAAGCAGCGTCAATGCTCTTAAACCCCTCACATACCTACACCAACATACTCGTACCTTTTGCACTCAGCCAAAGTGCAAATGATTATCGCTCTTCAGCATGGACTGACAAAATCGTTTAGTTTGCTTCGTTGCGCAAAACGAGAAGGGGTAACATAACTTACTGGTATTGTGAGCCTGTTGAAAGCAATAGAAAAGCGGAAGGGGGTAAAATCGAAGTGCGGACGTGACAAAAATATAAAGTTGCCAGAAATAAATAAACAACCGTCTGTGTTTTTTCGAGGGAGATGTGGCATATTTCTATGCACGTAAAAAGGGTAAACCATTTTTTGTTTTCGGTCATGGCAAATCACTGCTTGTTATATACGTTTTTATTTTAGCCAAAGGATTGAGGTAACCGAAAATAGATTCATTGATTAGCAAACGAGCTTAAGCGGCAGCAGCTAGGGGAATAGGAAATTTAAGTGGAAATAAATTGAGAAAAGTGGGTGTTGGTGTTTGGTATGTCGTGTAGTTCTTATTTGTGTATGTGTAGAATAACTTAACCTATATAAAGAATTTCACAAATTATAAGAAACTATTTAAGATTTAAAAGAGGTAATAGCAAAGCACTTAGGGCACCGTTTTTCGACCTGACAAGCTTTTATTTGCAACATTTGGGTATCGAAAAACATGATGAAGTAGGATTCACCGCACAGTTTGGCACACATTTTGATTCATACATACATACTGGTTTTTTCGGTGACTATTTTATTTATGTTTTGACTTCCACGATCGAGATTTTATGCGAAATATCTAAAAACAAGTTCCATGAAAATTAGAACCCTTAATATTAATGCTGTACAGGTCGATTTAAAACTCGATTCAAGTCATTTTCTTCTTTAACAAAAAAAAAAGAATGTACAGGACATGTTCTTAACTAAGCACTGTTGCTCCTAAACAGTATTGTCCGGGAAAACAATGGACCGTTAAAGCAACGAAAGCCAAATCAATGACAATCTGTGCAAATAATTCCGAATCATCGCAAAGTCACGAAGAATCTCGAAAAAAACAAAACAAATTTTAGACATGGTATGCACTCCTTAAAGCGAATTCGTCCGAAATATCTCCAATTAGACCCGAAATTCCAGAAAAACCCCCAAAATAAAACTGAAAGAAATACTAATTTCAAAAATTCCGATTAAAAAAATCTGGTAACTTGCTGGTCATTATTACCCAAAGAATCCCAAACCGGACGCCAAATTTCTTTAGGATGTCCAACAGGCTCCCTAGGACCCTTGACGTTTTCAATGCTATGGCGTTTTATTACGATTGGACTTAAGCGCTGCAGAATTCGTGACCTCTATAAAAGGGAATGTCTAGAATCTAGAAACATACTTTTTTTTTAATTAGATCTAATTTTTAGAATCATATATATTTTTCTTAATTTTTTAGTTAATATTTTTTTTCTTCCATTAAACCTCCTTTTAATTTTTAGATTATAATGCTTTAAAAAGAAAAATAATTTTTTTTTTCATTTAATGTTTGGGAACTTATTTTTTTTGTATTCATAATTTAAGTTTTCTTTTAATTTTAAGTTAACAATATTTAAAAAATATATAAATTTTTAAGTTCTTTTAATTTAAAAAAATTTATTTAATTTGTGTATAATTTAAATTTAATTTTTTGTTAGACTTAGTTGTTTTAAAAAGAAAACGGTTCATTAACGTTCATTTAAATTTTAGAAGCTTATATATTTTTCTTCCCTTTTCATAAAATTTATATTTTCTTTAGTTTTTAGATTTTATTGCTTTAAAAATTTAAAAAAAAAAAATTATTTCATTTAGTTCAAAGGCATTAACTTTTTATTTTTTAAATTTAATTTAATTTTCTTTCTATTTTTAAATTGTATTATTTTAATAAGAACAATATTCTTTAATTGTCTGTAGGCACTTATTTTAGTTTTCTATATTTTTTATTTTATTATTTTTTTAATTTTTAGATTATATAATTTACATTTTTTTAATTTAATTTAATTTTTATAAACTAAATTTCATATTTTTTTCCTTTTTGCACATTGCTATTATAAGTAGTAGTAACAAATAGTGAGTAGGCAACCGATTGCTTATTACCGAGGCATAACCAAGTGCGCTTGTGCAGCACTTTATTACAGAACTATGCTTTTGTATCCAAAAAGCAAAAGTAATTCGCTATCAAGTCCATAATAAGAGATTGCGGCATGGCCAACTAGAAATGAAAGTCAGATAAGTGCCTTGCGCTTTCAGAGGATGAAGTAATAGAATCAGTGTATGAAATACTTAATCAACCAAAGTTGTTTAGACAGCTATGGAAATTCAGCATTGACAATTAAAATAGTAGATAACTATATAATAATGGCTCATTATGTTCGTGGTCAAAATGCTACTGACCAAACAGGATTACAATTTACAGTAGAGGCACATAGTTAATGAATTACTCATTGCTACATATGATGACAGTTATTCTAATTAATTTTTAATTTCTTATTTTTTATATCGTTACCGGTAATGTTCTAGAAATAGTCAAAACGTTTCGCTGCCGATATTATTATTGCTTCTTCTCATAATCGTTAGCACTTTTGTTATCGAGATTAATTTAGTTATCGTTATTTCTATCTGGAAGGTTATTGTATAGGATAGCAATACCTCTCATGAGAGTAGCGGTTGTCTCTCATACTCACGGCCTAATTAGTAATGAGAATGTCTATAAGAGTGAGGATGAGAGCGAACTCCTGTTCTGACGAGACCTTATATTTTTCAGCATAAATTACTGGTTTATTTCTATCCTTGTCGATTATCACTACTTTCTTTTTTGGATACATTCCAGCTTCTCATGACTGTAAATTTTTCGTCGGTTCAAAGGCGACAAACTTTGGGATTCATTGTAGTGCACCAGTGCAGTAGCTAAATGCACAAGTATCACTTGTTGTTGGATAGTGACAATTATTCCTTCAGNTGAGTAGCGGTTTTCTCTCATACTATAAGAGTGAGGATGAGAACAAACTCCTGTTCTGACGAGACCTTATATTTTTCAGTATAAATTACTGGTTTATTTCTATCCTTGTCGATTTCTTACTACTTTCTTTTTTGGATACATTCCAGCTTCTCATGACTGTAAATTTTGCGTCGGTTCAAAGGCGATACACCTTGGGATTCATTGTAGTGCACCAGTGCAGTAAATGCACAAGTATCACTTGTTGTTGGATAGTGACAATTATTCCTTCAGACTTGCATCAAATAAAAGCAATGTTTTAAAAGCTGACTGAAAATGTCTCTGTCAATGTAATCAAGCTTCGTACGTTCAAGTGCTCTTGTGGAAAAAAAAAGTTCTTCGTAACGCAAAAACCGCGAGTGCTGCTAGCGGCATAGCAAGATTACAGTGGGATGTGCGGCATAGAATTTGCATGATAAAATAATTAAGTTTTAGAGTGAATAAATTGGTTTAATTTTACTATTAGCAGCACGTGTCAAAATTAGAAACGCAGCTTATATTAATAAGTTTAAACAACTTACTTTTTTGCTTAATTTAATATTTTTTTTGTTCTAAAAAATAGTTTATACAAAAATATATCTAAAAATTAAGTACCAAAAAACAAAATATTGTTAAAACTTGTCAATGTGTTCTGCGCTGATTATTTTGACACGGGGTGTATTGCTTGTCTTATTTGGCCGCGCTGCCACTATAGAGTTTGGCGAATGAATTTTATAAAACCCAAGGATAATCTCAAAGTACTAATTAAAAACAAGTAATAAACCTTCTAAAATTGCGTTTTAAGAGGAGTACCCGCAGATTTTTAAATTTTTTTATTTTGGTTTTTAACCTTTTTCATAGTAGACTCTATACCGACTCACTGTTTTCGTCACGGGTACGCTAGTAGTCACGGGTACGCTAGTAGTTTTCGCACTAATTGCCCCACAGCATGGCTGAAAGCATTTGCCACTCGTTGCACAATGCAAGGTGACAACTAACTAAGTAAATAGAGCAACAAAAAAAGGTGAAAACATATTTATAATGAATGAAAAAGCTTGACTTTGCTAGCAAGAAAAGCGTAACCAAAAACAAAAAAAAAAAACAGCGCGAAAAAAAACTGAAAAATCACATTGCCACAAATTGGAGTGGTAGCGATGCATATAACAACTTTGTAGGCAATGAAATATTTGAGAAGAAAAGGTGCATATACCTGAACTGTGTATATATATCATCTAAATATGTACACCTGAAATTTTATTTTATTTTTTTATTATTCTATGAGCGCATACAAGTGTTTACGGCAAATGGCAAATAGCGTGTTACGCTCACATTGACTGACTATGATGTGTGCTCATGTGACATTGTGGCGGCAGTTTCAAGTGTAGCTTTAGCGATGACTGCTTTTTTTACACTACAACTATGTACTATGTATGTACAGGCATGTATAATATGCACTTTGTCCTTATAAGAGCAAAGTGTTTTAATTTACCTTGCCATTTACCTTTGTCGTTACCTTTCATACCTTTCTTTTCAACTTTATTTTTGCCTTTTTCCTTTATTAGTCTTAAATATTTTTATTAAACAACTTATCAGATTTTATGTAATGTGATTCGATTTTATGTGAGGTGATGTGATAAGATGTTATGTCCCTTGATGTTAGCCATATCATACCAGGTCATGTGATGTCAGGCTATGTCGTATCTTGTAATGTCATGTGATAACATGTCTCCTCAATGTGATGTCATGCGATGTACCGTGGTTAGATTGGATGTGGTGAGTTCAGCTGTGGTGAGGTTTGGTGGGTTTGGGTATGATGAGCTCACATGTGGTGAGTTAAGGTGTGGTGAATTTAGGCCTGGAAAGTTTACTCGTCGTGAGTACTTTCATTCTTGTATTATTTATTTTTTATTTATATTTTATTTAATATATATCCTTTTCTTAAACCGATATTAGCATGTTTTTGTTAAATGAATAATATGTGTATACATTTAAGGAACAGTTGCTTCAGTTCCAACCACTCTCATTGAATTTTCCAATTTAATCCCAACCGGCTCTAAAGAAGTTTCACTTCAAGTAGGCGTACTTTTAAATAGTCTCTCTCTCTCAGTTTCGACACCCATCACTTGTTTTCTATTTTATAGCTTTCTTATTCGTAAAAGCAGGGTCTGTGCTTTTAGAGGGATATGGAGAATTGAGTGCGGGAGGTTTATTCAAAATCTATCAGCGTACCTTATAATAGCTTTGAGCTGCTGAAGCAAGATACAATTTCGTCCCAGCTGTTTGTACCTATCTAGGCTGAGTTTGCTTAAAATTTGTCAATGATCTGTTGACATATTTTTTGTGGAACTTTCTGTTTCTTGTGTAAAATTGGGCAAGTGGGGGAACGGTCTAAAGTTGGGTGTTCATTCTCATATTTTTGTATTGTTTATTATATGTATTGTTGTTGTACAGGAGGTGCAATCGCAACAGTTACTGAGCTGTTGCGCCTTCTGAATGTGCCCATTGATAACTGTTAACAAGTAGGCCATGTGATCTAATCTCTGTATATTCTATATCGTATGGAGGAAGATGAACTGCAAACTCCATGGCTATGTCCACTGAAATTTTTCGCTTTAATATTGGGGTTGGGGTTTAGGCTCTTTAGCATCTATAATTTATAGAGGTTAAACAATTAAGGTACTTTTGGTAAAAGAAGTATATATTACAGTTTGCCTTGAAGTTTGCCGGAATCTAACTTTGATTTCCTTGAAGTCAACGGATTCACCGGAA
>NW_016163777.1:2054-9527 GCF_001687245.7 Rhagoletis zephyria | reverse complement strand
GTTCCTATTTTAATCTGACATTAACATTGTTCTTTTGACTTTCTCCCTCATAAATTTATATCGTATTCCATGACATGAAATTCACTTGAATGCTTCACACCTTTAGCAGCGCACTCTTTGTCACTACGAAAACACTTTCCTTGTGTCCTTCATTAATCGACATGACAAAGGCCTAGTTACAGGCGCATCTACAAGTGCTACAAGTGCAAATATGTATGTACATATATATGTAAGTATATTTGTATGTGCCTCTATAAAAGGTGCCTATAATTTTTGTTTGTTCTTTCTCATATGAATATTTCATTTCATTAATTGAAATCGTATGTAAGTCCATTGTAAGCTCCAGCTCGTTTGACCCAAATTTAGCTTTACTCCATTCATATTTCGCTTGATTTTTTTCACTCTCAATTACATTCGTGTACCTTTTATTATACTTTGTAAAGCATGAATTGAATTGAATTTCTTTTTTGCTGTCAAATGGCTTTGTCCTTTCGACATCATGTAGCTAAACAACTAAGTAAAACCATTGTTTTGCATTTTTGTCACTTAGTAACACGTTTTAGTACTGTGACAATTTGTTAGTAGTCGAAGATTGTGATTAGAAGAGTGTTCAAGTGGGTATGAGCTTCATTTATTAGATAAAGGTGAATTTTGATAAAGGCCACCCGATAATAAATTATTTACTTGTAATTAAATTTCCCTTCCTGTGAGTATTAGTTATGCAGTTTTCTAAAAAGTATAATGCATAGTCAAATCAGTTTTGGGCACATTTACTACTTACTTATAAATAGCTTATTTACTAAATAGCCATATAAATCTCTAAATACTGAAGTGAAGAAGTTGGGCAATACTTAATTATGTATTATGTATTTATCTGAGAATGCTGAATATTAACATACTACTAGCCGGCTTTTACCAGAATTTTGAGTGGAAAATATTTTTTTTTATTTCCGTCAATTTCCATATAAAATTAAAAAAAGTTTAAATAATTTTTCACTTAAATTGCTTTCGGGAAATTGGCTGTAAGGTATTTAAGCAGTAATATCATAAATACTGAATGGTTAAGGAAAACAAACAAAGTAAGTAAAAAGTAAGAGCAATTGAGATTTATTTTGTTGATTTATGTACATATGTAGATAAAGGTTACCCATATGAATATGTGAATTCTCGAAAATTTGCTGATTGTACATAGAAATGAGATAGCTAAATGCGTATCAGATAAGTAATAAAAGCCCTTCGTTACAATTGTAAGGAAAAACGTGATAATGAAATTATATGACTGCTTGTAAGTGCGAGTGTAATTGCAAGCCAACATTACCGCATTGCACTAAAATATTCCACACATTACTTTAGTGTTCCATGTGGTATTCCCTTAGCCAATTTACCAATAATGTCGAGGCGTTGCTGCAATAATTAATACCAATGGGATAAAATGTTGTGGGCGCTGTAAACAAAGAGTTGAAATAAAGCAGAAATGAAGCAAAGCCAAGTAAACCAAAAGGCAGAAATTAAATATTTCTATCAAAAAATTAAAATGCGGATTTAAAAATATACTGGCAGGCGAGTTTTTATACTACCACTTGACTATGGCAGCCCTTTCTTTTTATACGTGTAAAAAGTTTGAGTACAATTTTTTCTTATGTGAGGTTAAAAATTGGCCACCAGTAAATTGTCTGTCCCTTGTGTTATTATTAAAAGTGAGTGAAAATGCAGACTGAATGGAGAGGCCTAAGGGTTGGTAGTAGTAAAGTGCTCTGTTCTAATGAAAAGGCTCAGCAAGCGGGTAAATTTGTTTCACGAATGCTTCTCGGATGTAAAAAGGAAATGGAACGCAAAGTAAATATTTTAGCATTCGAAGGCGGGGCAGCTGTGTAGAAGATGTTAATATGTATGATATCACCTAATAATTTTTCATACACATTTTGATGTTGACCCCGTGCGCACGAATTTCAATCCTTACTGCTTCAGTCTTAGGCGTACTGTTGACTGCCGCCAGATGACCCGAAGAGCATAACAATTTGCATTTCAAGTTTTTCGCCCAGCATTCGCTTAGCTGCTTAAAAGCCCTTCTGCTCATAAGAACACCGCCATCTTATCAGCCAGTTTACACCATTTTCTTACTCGGCGATAATTCTTCGAGAGCTCTTTTTCTGTCTTCCTAGCTCATCACTGTGCAGTTGGTTACTGGTTGCAATATCGCTGTGGCCTGGAACACAAATAGGCTTGATAGCGTAGCAATCTGAAAAGAATAGCAATAAGAAAATCCAATGAAGGCGGATTTTTGCAATCTCTTCAGCAGCTTAACGGATGGTGGCCTTGACACGTTCTCCGTTTTTGCGTCCATGGGTAACTGCGCTTTCACAGCTAATACGCAGGTAAAAGCGAAGTTTTCAACCGCGTTCATATATCACTAAATAATTTAATGCAGGGCACCCCGAGAATTTTCATCTAATTTTCAATGCTGCGTGGTCAGCATAGGTAATCCCACATTCAGTTTTTTTTCAAAGTCGCTAGCAGATCGCTACAACCCAAAGTAGTAGTAGCGAAACTCTCACTTCCTATTTTCTCTGGCAGGATGCCAAATAAAGTTTGACCATTCTTTAAGTTTCTAAAACATACTTAGTTAATATATGTATACTCAGGTTGCTCGCGTAGATAAGATTAAACCAGCGGCGCGACACCTGCGAAGACTTCTGCAGTTCAACTGGGATGGAGAGTTTGAATGACTTTTTAGCCCAAATCAGGCGGCGACCAGAAATGTTTCCATAGTACTAATTTTATTGGGTGGCAGCCCTATTCTAACAAAATCTAAGTTGAAGCTCATTCGAGTATAACTACATAATTTGATGTTACTTTTATAAAATAGTATTTGAATAAATCAGGAACATAACAGTTATAAGTGTCATCGGAAAAACGTTGTTCCATAACAGTTATAAGATGAGAAATATTTTTATTTATTTTGCCGAAAACAGGTACAACCCATCGTTTGCTTTTACGTTGCCTGATAACCGTTATGCAGGAGAACCATGTTTTCCGTCGCTAATACGATTAAGTCCCCAAAGTTTATTTTTTACGTTGCTTAATAACTGTTATTTCCCAACGTTTATTTTTGCTTTGTCTAATAATAGTTATTTCACTCCTGTTTTTGCAATATTCTTATTTTACAACGCTTATCAGCCAACTTAAAAAATAAACCTTGGGTAATAACTGTTATCGAGCGACGTATCTAACAAAATAAACGCTGGGCAATAACCCTTATCAAACAACGTAAAAAATATGCCTTGGGCTTTAACACTTATCGGCGAAATAAAACATATTTTTCATCTAATAACTGTTTTAAAACAACGTTTCCGTTATATTTTTTTAATTGATTACTTAAATTAAATACAATTTTAATTAAAAAGTCATACAAATAATTTTTTTTTGGGGTACGAAAGTTTAACCCATTCACTTCTTTCACTATTTGTCGTTCTGACGCTTTTTGAAGAAGTCAATTAAAGGTGGGTTTTACGGGGTTAAAATGCCGCGTATACATATTTTGAAGTGAAAATTTTTGAGTGAGTGTGTGTTTTAGTATACATATTTGTTTTGCTCTTTTACTCTAAAACTGCCAAGCATATTTATATCAATGAAATTTACAACACAGATAGGTGTCGTGGATTAATACAAAGAATATTTTTTATAGAGTTGCCACCTTTCACAAAACTTAAAAACAATTAGTTCATAGTTATATAGAATATTACAACAAATTTTTTTCGGAAATAGAAATAGAATAGAAATTCAAAATTAATTTAGTGAAAACTATTTGAATATTTTTATATGTGTATCAAGTGTGAGACAGGCTTGAAAAGCTTATTTTCGCAAATATTTCTGACGAACGTTGCCTTCTGCTGAACAAGTTGAAATCAAATTAAATGACAAGTTAAGGTAAATACTTCAATTTAGGTGTGAAATGATAACAGTTTAATAAGCTTTACTTCGAACATAATTTTGCAGAAGTTTAGAAAGTTTTATTGCAAATATATTTTTTCAGTGGGTTGCCATCAGCGCAAAATGTTGAAATAAATTTAATTAATAAGTTAATTGAAACGAGAAAGCTTTGTTTATTTATTTATATTTTTTTGGAACAGGGTTGCCATCTGTTTAGAAATTCTAAATTAATTTTTTTTTAACAAGCTAGTTGAAATATTTGAATATACATATGTAGACTTTATTTCTATATTTACATTTCTGAAGAGGACTGCTACATGTGCAGAAATTTAGAATAAATTTTTAATAAATATATTTATATGAGTGTCAATCAAAAGAGCTTTAATTAGGCTTTTTATCCGCAATACTTTTAAAGTGGATAACTGCTGATTTTGTTAAAAATTTACAGAAACATAGCTTATGTTCTTAGTTACAAATTGTATCCAGTAATTCCTCGGAAAGTGAAATATCGAACTGGTCGATTGCTTAACCGATCTGAGTAACAGCATCAAATTATTACATATTATTGAATCAGTGTAACGTTATATAACTTGATAGATATGTAACTGCGGGCAAGTAAAAGACTTAGAAATTATAAGGCAAAAGTTAATCAGTGTTTGGATATTTCTGAATATATATTGATTAATTATTTCAAATTCATTTTTAGATTCAGAATGATACTACTTTATATTAACTGGGGAGGTGCCTTACACATGCTGTGAACATATTGTAATATCTACATATTTACAGGTGTAAGAGCGGTGCTCCAGCCACTGTAACTGCAGCCAATTAGCACATAACAATTACAATTTAGTGTAGCCATGGAGAGAGGCAAATGGAGGTGTAGATGTAGAATCTAACCAGCATAAACTCGTACTATAGCACATTCCTTGCAAAGGAACGCAACGCTGGGCACCTACCGAACTACTTATCATAGACATATGTACATGTGTATTGTAGGTGACGGTTTTGAGTTCAGGGTTGATTGGATTAACGAAATGCATTGAAGATATGTATATAAGAATGGAGTATCTGTGTTACTTATGTACATATATGTACAGTTTGAAATTTGGGCCAGCACTCTTGGGGACAATACCAACAATAGTTTGCACTGTTGACTGCGATAAGAGCAGCAGCCACAATAAAGTGATTGGAGAAATCGAGCTGCATGCCAAGTAACATATATATAACATATAGTTTAAATAAATAATACATATATACAATGTTATTATTTATAAGCTCAGTACAACGTGCAGACTTGCAAACGTAACACTAAAATTGCTGTATAATTCCATTGGCACTCAAAGGATTTTCCTTTATTTACTTCAATCGCCATTTCTCCGCTGATGTTCGTTAGCACTAAAGCTTAAGCTCAATTCCCAGTGATGCGTTACTGTTAATTGAGCAGGTATGTAGTCGGTTGGCGATTTAGTTTACATAATTTACATCCATTCATATTGAGTTGCAAACGAATGAATGCACAAATGAAAGGATACCTGGAATGTCGCAGCTAATAGATTTTGTGTGAGTGAGAAGATACAATAGAATTGCATACAGTAAAGTGGGAGGATTTACAAATTCTACAAAAAGCATATATACTATATATATATATATATATACTATAGACACTGTAAGTTTGTTTTTTTCTGGGGCTATTATTACTAATTTTTTGCATAAAAATATAATTTGGAAAATGCATTTATTCAAATTCAATTCTTCAAAAGTACACTGAGCCAAAAGCACAATGGTTTTTTCAAGCAAGTTATGGTTTGATTTCTTCGACTTTCGACCCATGATTATTATCGATTTTGCTACCGAAAATTTTATCGAATTTATCATTGATTTTGTTGTCGATATTTTTATTGGTTTTTTCATCAATATTTTGTTGGGTGTTACTATCGATTTTATTATCGATAGAGTATAAAGATAAAAATGAAGATAAAGGAAAACAGAATAACAGAAATGTAATTAGAAAGAACAGGGGGATAGGTAGAGATCTAGATAGAAAAAAAGACAAAAAATGGAACCTTAAGCAAAACCAGATGTATTTATGTATGTGTATTGGTTATGAGACAAAATAGATATGTATCGTAGGTTTCACTTCTCCAGTGTGGCCTAGGCGCACTTACCTTTTTTAATTTTGAGTTGTGTCGTTATTGCAGAAGGCCGTCGATATGAAGGATTTGGATAAAATTAGTTATTACAATACGAATTTCAAACGAAATAGGTTTAAGAAAATTGAATTCACGTATTTTTTAAGCAAGTATATTAATTTATTCAAAGACGTTCCTGAACAGTGTATGAAAAAAAAATGTTATTCATACTAAAGCCTAATTTGTTTGAAATTTGTAATTTACAGTGACTCTATTTTTTTAAATATTTACTCAAAATCTGTTTCAAGTTAAATTATTTTGTTATAGAAAATATATTCATACTTCAACCAAAACCATAAAAATCAAAACAATGACAAAACGTATAAATCAAAGTTTCAAGCTGTATGCATAATTTAGAAAAATTAAACGAATTTTCATGAGGCTTCTAATTATAACCCATCCATTCAAAGTGAGTCACAAAACTTAGCTCATCACTGTTGGGATCTCTAGTGCGCCGCAAAATGTGCCCCTAAAATTCGACTTTAGGTGCTAGACAAATACACAAAAACTTAAAAATGCGTTTTGTAGCGGCATATTTGTTGCAGCAGCAAACTTTGGGGCGCAGTAGAAATCACAGCAGTGATATGAAAGCATTACAGGTAGGTTTTAAAATATATCTGCTAACTCCTTAAAAATAAAAATCGATTTATTAATTTATTTCGAAATTATTTTTAAGGTTTTTTTAAAGTTGATCTAAATTTTAATAGCAAATTGAACGAGATATTTTTATATGAGTACCAAAGTTGCGAGGTTTAAGAAAGCTTTGTTTCAAAAGTATTTTTTAAAGAGCTGCCACCTGTTAAGAAATTCAAAAACAATTTAGTTTTCGAAAATATTTTGATTTGGTATCAGTGGAGGTTTAGTGAAAGCCGTAGATATCTCTACTTTGTGAAAGCCGTATATACTTATTTGGAAAATACTTTTGACCACGGTTGCCACCAGTTCAGGTATTTAATTAACAATTAAATTAAATCCTTCTAATATTACAAATCTGAGAGTCTGTTAGTGGTTTGTTCGTCTTTGTTTGTATACAATTTGGCATACAGATAGCGTGTAATCTGGATTAAAATAGTATAGAATATTTTTTTAAAAGGGTGGCTTCTTAAAAAGTTAAATTCTACTTTAAACTATGGGCTCATCGGGATTTTAAAATACGAATGACAAGCGAACGAGATTTAAGAAAGCGTTATTAAGAACAATTTTCTAACAGGATCGCCACCTATTTACAAATTAGACATAATTAAATTTTATGAATAGTTTGAATGATTGCAATAAGGATGGCAAACAAATGAGGTTGAAGAAAACTTTATTTCGAAAATATTTTGAAGAGAGTTGCCACATGTTATAAGGG
>NW_016163777.1:0-1972 GCF_001687245.7 Rhagoletis zephyria | reverse complement strand
ACACAAATAGGCTTGATAAGATTTTAAGAAAATCCTTGCAATCACTGACCGTATTCGAACTGGTCAGATCTAAAGGCCCTGATTGCACTCTAGCCATTTGAATATATGTCGCTTCCACCTTTTTTTCAGCCACCTCTGCTTCGACTACTCCGCAGAAACATAGCTTATGTTTTTAGTTAAAAACTGTATCCCATAATTCCTCGGAAAGTGAAATATCGAGACTGGCTCGATTGCCTTAACCGATCTGAGTAGGAGCATCCAAATTATTAGCATAATTATATAGAATTCAGTGTAACGGCTTTAGGTGCAGCTGTAACTTTTGATAGCATATGGCTAAACCGCTGGGCTGCGGGCAAAAGCTGCTATAAGACCATATAGGACAGGATTTTACTAAGGGTCCTAAAAAAAAGTTAAATTCCCTGTGTGCTCGTGTATATTTACTTAGAAAATATTATTATTTAGAATATCATTAAAATTATTCAAATTTATTTATTTTTATAGTTAACTTCAGAATGAATCCTAACTTTACTATTAACTGGGGGGTACCTTACACATGCATGCGAACATATTGTAATATCTACATATTTACAGGTGTAAGAGCGGTGCTCCAGCCACTGTAACTGCAGCCAATTAGCACATAACAATTACAATTTATGTAGCCATGGAGAGAGGCAAATGGAGGTGTAGATGTGAATCTAACCAGCATAAACTCGTACTATAGCACATTCCTTGCAAAGGAACGCAACGCTGGGCACCTACCGAACTACTTTCATACATATGTACATGTGTATTGTAGGTGAGCGGTTTTGAGTTCAGGGTTGATTGGATTCAACGTAAATGCATTGGAGTATATGAATACATATGTATGAATGTATGTATCTGTGTTACTTATGTACATATATGTACAGTTTGAAATTTGGGCCAGCACTCTTGGGGACAATGCCAACAATAGTTTGCGCTGTTGACTGCGATAAGAGCAGCAGCTACAATAAATGATTGGAGCAATCGAGCTGCATGCCAGTAACATATATATACATATAGTTTAAATAAATAATACATATATACAATTGTTATATATTTATAAGCTCAGTACAACGTGCAGTACTTGCAAACGTAACACTAAAATTGCTGCTATAATTCCATTGGCACTCAAAGGATTTTCCTTTATTTACTTCAATCGCCATTTCTCCGCTGATGTTCGTTAGCACTAAAGCTTAAGCTCAATTCCCAGTGATGCGTTACTGTTAATTGAGCAGGTATGTAGTCGGTTGGCGATTTAGTTTACATAATTTACATCCATTCATATTGAGTTGCAAACGAATAAATGCACAAATGAAAGGATACCTGGAATGTTGCAGCTAATAGATTTTGTGTGAGTGAGAAGATACTAATAGAATTGCATACAGTAAAGTGGGACGATTTACAAATTCTACAAAAAGCATATATACTATATATATATATATATATACTATAGACAGCTGTAAGTTTGTTTTTTTCTGTGCTATTATTACTAATTTTTTGCATAAAAATATAATTTGGAAAATGCATTTATTCAAATTCAATTCTTCAAAAGTACACTGAGCCAAAAGCACAAGGGTTTTTTCAAGCAAGTTATGGTTTGATTTCTTCGACTTTGCGACCCATATTATTATCGATTTTGCTACCGAAAATTTTATCGAATTTATCATTGATTTTGTTGTCGATATTTTTATTGGTTTTTTCATCAATATTTTGTTGGGTGTTACTATCGATTTTATTATCGATAGAGTATAAAGATAACAAGTAAGAAAGTCTAAGTTCGGGCGGAGCCGAACATTAAATACCCGGCGCAAGTATTAAATATGTTTTTTCACCTTTCCGAAACCTTCCGCTAGATGGTAAGACGAGGTGTATCAATTTTGAGTAAATTAGCGTCCTTCAATTTCGAAATATTGAAGTTTCAAGCATTTCTGAAATTTACCGTTATATGAGA
>NW_016163776.1:0-34808 GCF_001687245.7 Rhagoletis zephyria | reverse complement strand
ACTTTTTAGTCCATTTATAAAAGTGTTGTATATTAAAAAGTTTTTTTTAATATTATTTATTTATCTTGAACTTGAGATCTGTCTAAATGAATATTTTTTTGGAAAAACAACAATAATTTTAAAGTGCTAGTGAACTCGACGAAGAAGTCTGATGAGAAGATGTGATGATCTCCCAAATAGCAGCTATAACTTCTATCCAGTGTAAATAATTGTTGTTTTTCCTCAACATTTTGAAAAAAAAAGTTTATATACAATTGTTTCGCTAATATTTTTAAAAATATGGTTCCTACTACAACAAAAATCGTAAAAATAAAACTTCTAAACTATGCACACAACTCTGGAAAATTCAATAAAATTCCATACAAACTTGCAACTTTTTAGTTAAATTTTCTAGAAAGATTTTGAGTATTCAGTTTTCTTGATAAAAAAAAGTGCAAGTTTCAAGTTGTTAAAAAATCGCGTTTAATTCGCTTCAAAACTGCATATACAAAATCTTTCTAGAAAACCTAATAAAAAAACGTTACCGAAACAAAATTTTGCATAAAAAACTCTACATTCATTCCGAAAGATTCTCTGTGCGTAGACTTTTGTCGCTCACTGTGTTATAAATGTGAAAATTTGTGAGTGAGTGAGTGTGTGAGTATGTTTGATGCTCTTTCACGCTAAAGGTCTGAATATATTTCATTGAAATTTAGCACACCTGCCTTAGGTGAGACAATGTTACTTCTTTAGCAATTCTTTGCCTAATAATATAGATGAATATTTTTTTTGAATTTTTCTCAGTATACACATTGNCTGAATATATTTCATTGAAATTTAGCACACCTGCCTTAGGTGAGACAATGTTACTTCTTTAGCAATTCTTTGCCTAATAATATAGATGAATATTTTTTTTGAATTTTTCTCAGTATACACATTGTTTTTTTTCTTAAAAAGGTATTTTATCTTATTTTATTTCATTTCATTACGAATATACTATAAAAAAGCAAATTTTGTTACGAAAAAATGTGAAATTTAATATTTTTCCCCCAAATGGGGCTTAATTTTTTCCCGTTTTTCTTCTCATTCTACTGAGCTAAGGCAGTGTCAAATCGAGCTGTCACAATTGATACCACCTTGAATTATTGCATCATGGGTTATAACCTGGATTAACATATGGGCTTTTTAGGAGAGTTGCCTTCTTTTTCAAAAGAAAAAAACTAATTAATTAATAAGTTAAGTGTGTGAGAGTCAACTCGGAAATAGTAATAGCTGGATTAATTTATACCATATTTTTTATAAGGTTAAGTTATAACTTTACCGAATTTCCCGAACTGGGATACCAAATAAACGAAATTTGAAAAATTTTTAATAGAATTGCTACTTGTTAAAAAAAAATATTATTCAATTTGATTATTATTCATTTCAATTAAATGAAGTTTTACAATGTTCTGGAACCCTTAGATAGTAAGATTTTTTTTTTTGAAATCAAATGTATTATTTTTGGTGATACAAATTATTTTCCTTTTTTGCTGCATTTGAAATCATAACGTTAAACCGAACTTTATGTGGGCGGTGCTTTGGGAAAAGGCTGCCTTTTATAGTATTCATACTTAAATATTCAGAATTTCCATCTCAGAACATTTCTTGGTAGAAAAGTTTTTCAATATAACTTTTGTATGACAAATCGCAATTTTTAAATGTATGTTGAACGTGATACATCTTACGAACTGCGCTGAATTAAGTCGACTTATAATATTTTGCTGGGATTTATAAAACGAATCTGTAATTCGCTTTCGAAGCAGAACCGAGTTTTTTTTTTTTATATGGTTGGTGAGGCAGTCTAATAAATATACAAATGTATACATGAATGTTAAGTATTTTGTTGTTGTTCGTAGTACTATATAGTTAACAAGTGTGTAATTGAATTTGGTGTTGTAAAGTTCATGAAATTTTTCGCGCTCGCTTTACTGCCCACCAGCTGTTTTTGTTGCAGGTGTAAACTTTCTAGTTTTTTTTTTAATGCAAATTTATGGCAAGCGTGCACATTGATGTAGCATGTCAATGGCATACATTTAATTGTACCGTATTTATATATTTATTTGCAGTAGCATGTAGCCGGTGGCATGCAACACCTCACTTCGTGTCACAATTTTCCGCATGCAAATGAATGCAACATTTTACCGCGCCGCGTAGTCGTCCGTCCTTCATAACATGTCTGAGATGCGCACATGCACATCCACACACACAAAAACAACAACATAAACACACCACACACGGAGACCTACCGCATGTGCACTTACTCAAAATTGTTGCACGTCAAAAGTGCCAGCCACTGAGTGGGCGTGTCGACATTCACACTCAATTACTGTAAACATGAAAATAAAAATTGCAGAGCAAAAGCGAAACGGGACAAATTTTTTCCGGTGGAATTTTGTATGTTGCACTTACATACATACTCGTCTATATATGTAAATGTACTATCTGCATATAAAAATCTCTATGAATGTAAGCAGGGTTGAAGTGCCGCGAGCTGCGGCCAAGTTCAGTGGGTGGCTCGTCGATAAAGGCGCGTGTTGTTGTGTGTATGGGCATGCGGAGGAAAATTAAAAATTTATATTTTTTACATATTTTCGTGCCAAATTTGAGTGCAAACAGCAGCCGCAAAGGCAATTGAAGTACAGAGAAAGACACAATAAAAATAAACTAGAAACAATATGTATAAAACAAGCGGCTAGAAATGAAAGCAAGCAAAGCAATGCCAAAAAAAGGAAAGCAATAACAATAACATACTGAAAAAACCACAACAAAAATATGCACTAAAAATAGCTGAAGTACCATATAAATGTGTACGATACACACATATATACGTACGTACATACGCACAGTTTTCGACAACCTCGAGTTCATTGCTTCTTATGGCGCCTATGGACTTCGTCATAGCCGCCACTGTATTATGGCGAATTTATAATTCTATTGTTATTAACTTTTTAATATTTATTTTTATTTCAAATATGTACAGTTATGACCATTTTTTTTTGCTGAAGATTTTTATGCTAAAATATTTATATTTTTCTTGATTGCCACTGTAGCCGGTTAAGCGATTTAAGTACGGGGGTCGTTTCTTAACACAAGTCCTTCTCCACCTCGCCTTTCCATCGCAGAGGAGGCCTTCCTTTTTTTGGTATTAGAATTCTGATCCTTTGTGTACTCTTCGAGCTGGATCGTTTTTATTTATTCGACTTAGCCGAACCAGCGGATCCGATGTATTTTAAACCACTGGCCACGGCCATCGATAGTTTTCTAGCTCTACCACTGCACTTTGTTTATATCGTTGTAAACCCATACAGTGCATCGCTCACCGCCAACGCGCTGAGACCCATAAATCATTCGCAGAATAGCATAAGATAGTGATTTTTGTAATACCGAGAGCTATGTGTATTTTTTTCTAAATTATAACTGTCAACAGTGACAGTCAACAATGACACGAGTTCCGAAACGAGTATTCATTGACTCTTTGCCTGATAAATGCAGACACTCAATTCTCTAAGAGCTGGTAATTCTGGCTAAGATAGCAAAAAGCCTTTCGCAAGGCAAATGAAAGCCAGATGGCAAGATAATTCGAAATACTTTTGTTATTCTAGCACAAAAGTCTGAGTCTCATTCAGCACTCGTGGTGAAAAGCTATTTTGAGAGAAAGCACTTTTATATAATTTAGCTCACGTCGCTCCAACAGGCGCAACGACCGAGTGAGCAAAGCGCAGGCGTAGCATTCGAGATATCCGGGTTCGAGTCCTCGCGCCGCGATTTGTTTTTTTATTAACCTATTTTTTGCTCATTTACTCAGTTTTTAAATATGTGTGTTTTTAATATCATTTAAATTTTCAAATTCGTTTTATGTAATTTTTTCTTATTTAATATATTTTTTTCTTCCCTAATTTAAATTTATTTTAATGTTTAGATGCCATTGTTTAAAAAGGATAATATATTTTTTTAATTTTGTTTAATTTTTTCTTTATTCTTTTCTAAATTATGTGTTTTTACTTAAATTTTCTTTTAGTTTTTAGGTTTTACTTTTTCCAAAAAGAAAAATATTTTTTTAAATTCATTTTAACTTTCAGACACTTGTTTTACTTGCTTTTTCTTTTTTTAACTTAATTTGTTTTTCTTTGGTAAAATTTTTTTTAGTTTTTTGTTTATTAGATTTTATTGTTTGAAAAAATATATGTTGTCTCATTTCATAAAATATTTTCAATCTGTTTTATTTTTTTCTTTCATTGTAGTTGACCTTTTTCCTTTTTTCTAATTTAAATATCTTTTAATTTTTTAAATTTTGTTTAAATAATAAAAATATATTTATATTTTTTTTTAATTTTTAAATATGTAGAAATTTCTTCTTTTTTTTGAAAAATGTGTTTCTTTTTCTAAATTAGTTGCCAAATAAGATGAATTTAATTTTTCAATTTTATTGTTTTATATTTTTTTTTTAATTTCATTTAATTATATTATATTATATTATTATAATATTATTTTTATTGATTTTGATTTAATTTTTTAATTTAATTTTTTAATTAATTAAAAGTTTTTACTGTGAAAAAAAAGTAATTTAATCTGTAAAAAAAGTTTTAGCTAAAAGGCGAACAGCATAACGCTATGATCTTTCAAGTAGGTTTTCGGAAGACAGTAAAGAGTTTTCAAGACAGTTGCCAGGATTGGCAATTGCCCTACAAAAGACTTTTGTCTTTCGAAAGACTGTGGTGAGTTGAAAGACAGTTGCCAAAATTTCTCTTTAAAAAAGTCGCACGAAAAGGTGCCGCTCTGTCTGAAACCTCGTTCAGTAGTTACTCTCCTCTTACATGGCAGGTGCCGAAGACATCGCAAGGTGCTATGGCTTTCCTTGCTTATCGCATTTCTTGTATGGCGGCTATGTTAGCCTTAGTCTGCCTGAGGACTTCAATTGGAAGGATAGGGGGCCCCTCCCCATTGTTGATTGTCTGGAGCAAATTAAAATTATATTTATCATCGTCCGTATGCCAGAAACATGAATATGTAAAAATAAAAATTTTGGGAAATTAATTTTGAAAATTTTTTTACCAGACTTAACGCTACATTTTTGCAACTGAATTTGTAAAATATGTGGTTTCGTGTACGCTGGGATTTGGTATAACATATAACATCCAAAGATTAATAAAGTCAAGCCAATAACATCAAAAACAAACAATTCGAAGTTAATACACTTTTCAAAAGCATTACATCTGTTTTCACTTAAATTAAATGCGATTTTGGTGTTTTTATCGCATGTCCAACGCATGCCACTCAATTTGAGTGCTATTTGTCTTTGTTAGTTATCTGGTCAATGAAACATGCAAACTGTGCAACGAGCCAACGTAGTATCACAATTAGTGATCGGACCTGAAAAAAATTTGTGTGGTAGAATCTGGAAAAAAAT
The DNA here is from genome assembly GCF_001687245.7 of Rhagoletis zephyria. Classification (NCBI taxonomy): domain Eukaryota; kingdom Metazoa; phylum Arthropoda; class Insecta; order Diptera; family Tephritidae; genus Rhagoletis; species Rhagoletis zephyria. Next base: position 29,380 of record NW_016163776.1, on the reverse strand, counting down.
TTGGTAGATTTCAAAAAAATGTAATAGATCTTAGGTTTTGGGTCAAAATTTGTACACAAATTAAAAAAATTCTGCAAGGGTTCACCTAAATTGCAAACTTTTTAATTAGAATTAAAAAAAAATTGATTTTAATATAATAAAGTGCAAGATTGAAGTTGCTAAAAATTGCGTTGAGTTTTGGCAATTTTTTTCCTTAACAGTGTAAAGCAGTTCCTTCCATATCAAGATATTTTTCGAACATATTTTGAAAGATTTCTGCAACCTTGCGGAGTGCTGCCAGCTTTTCTTTTTTTCACATCACGATGTAGCGAACAAATGTGTCGCGTTCCAGAAACAACGCTTTAGAAACCTTAGATGCACTGACATTTGCTAATACTGTCACAAAAATCGCCGCTTTTTTAACATTTTCGCTATTAATTCTTTTTATAAATTATATATTTTGCAATTTAACACAATAAAAGCACATTTCCTGTCGAAAACTTTAATATTTAGAAAACTTACTATTTTACAGTTTATTTTATCCTCCCATTCTGCCTGTTGTTAGTGTTTAGTGTTGGACAATTTTTGCCCTTAAAATTAAGAAAATTATGTCGAGCAAAAATAAAACTACTCAAAAACGCGATATGAGGTAGATTTCAAACCTTGCGCGGTAGATGTGGTAGAAGCTCAAAAAAGTGGCAGATCTACCACAATGTGGTAGAAGTCCGATCACTGATCACAATACCAACCGAACGGCCTCTAAAATTTGAACTCTTTCTTCTCTCTCTCTCTGACTGCAGACGTTTTTTAGCTTTAATTTTCACTCGTATGCTCTGATTGTCTGTTTTGCGCCTATGTTAACATTATTTTAGCTTTTTTTTTTTGCTTGCTGGCCACAAAATCACAAAAATAATGAATATGACTTCGTTTGCATTGCTGTGCAGCTGTGTTCACACAAGTGTATACACATGTGTACATTTGTATGTAGGTATGTGTGAACATACCCAGTACGGAAGGAAACTAGTTTAAATATTGATGTTCAACCATTTTTTTACCCACCGCAACTAATTGAAGATCTGATTTTGTTCCTTGAAACGAACTATGTACTTTAACATGGCGATGTCCTAGGAAGCAGTCAATCATCCGACTCTGCATTTGATTTCAACTACTTTAAAATGCATTTGGCTTAAAGCACTTCACAGATGCTTTTTCATATTTCCAAGACAAAAAAAAAAAACAAATTTATTATCATTGTAACGTGGTGTCTCTGTTGGACCTCGAACCCGGACCTTCTAGAAGCTAACAAGTAACAGCAGGCATCTCTGCACGCTCAGCTACAGCAAGTGCGCTTTCAAATGTTCAGTTTGAATTGCGTGCAAGCAGCAAGTCGATTGTTCGACTCTGCATTTGATTTCACCATTTTAAAATGCATTTGGCTTAAAACACTGCAAAGTCAGTATGTTTATTTTGCAGATGTCTTTTCAGCCAATTTTAAATTACTTAGTATGCTGAAATACTAAAATTGCCCATAGTTAGATGATTTTTCAACTAACATTTAATTATGTATGTATTTGCAAAGGTATCAAAAGTGTAAGTATTTGATTTATCTCAAAGAGGCTGCTAGGTGATTATACATCAATTTGAAGTTCGTTGCTACATAAGCATAAATTACATAAATTACTCTTTCTGAGGTAATTGGTTGAGCTATGCCGTACTGGGTACTTGGAAAAGTGTGTTGGTTATATGTATGTACAACTACTTAACCGCGGTTTTTGCGGCTGACTTTTTATACATTTACTATTTATGCAAAATTAAGAAAACCACGCTTTTATTGCAACTATTTTTTTTATTAAGTAATTTCTTTTGCAAATACATATATAAAATTGGCGTTTACACTGCATTAGCAATGAAAATAAATATTAAAAATTAGTATAATAAAGTGAGTTTATTTATCTTTTTTCGCAGGAGTATATGTACATATGTATAATCAGTAAAAAAGCTGAGCTTTCACCATAAATATGTGACACGTTTTTTTTAATTCTGGGTTGGTGAAAGATGATGTGTGTAAAAATTCGTCAACTTACAAAGCTTTTTACATTTTTTTTGTTTGAAAATTTGTTACTGACACTTACAGCCAATTTTACGAAAGCATTTTAAGTAAAAAAAATTTAAAATTTTTTGAATTTTACACGGAAATTGACAGAAAATAAGAAATAATTTTCCATTTAAATTGCTGGTGAAACCGGCGGTTATATTAATAAATATAAGATATCAGTTGTTTTAAGTGCACGATGTTTTTTTTTTGAAAAATCCGGCATATACTGGAAAAAAACTGCCTATATTTTCGGAATGTGTGTATGAGGAACATAGAAACAACACCGTGCGACAGTTAATTTTCCACACAAAAAAATGTATTGGAGTGTTCACAGTTTGTTCCAAAGTGTGTCTCAAAATGTAGAAGTCAAAATTTTGAAATATTTTTAGTATCAAATTGTGAGCGCAAAATCGTCGCAAAACTTTACCATAACTTTGTTGCCAGACATTTCTTCTTTGCATACCTTTATTATTTAGACGTCTACATTTTGAGACACAATTTGGAACGAAATGTGAACACTCCACATGAATCGCGTAATTTTGGGCGAAATATAATAAAAGTTCGTATTTAGTATTTCTCTCTGAGGGCGGGATTTTTAGCAGAAGAACTTTGAAATTTCAATGATATGATAAATTAAAAAGTATTAAAAAAAAAAAAAAATAAGTGCGGTATAGAGTTGCCTTCTCAGTGCCATCTTCGTAAAAATACTAAGGAGAGACGAATGAAAAGGCAAATTTTTTTTAAAAAAGAAAGTGCCATTAAATAAAAATAGAAATTTCGATAGACTTGAAAAGTACAACATTTTTTTTGTGCATAACAGGTATTGAAAATGTCCTTTTAAAATTTTTTCCGTGAATGTCGTCGAAATTTCCCCATACTTATTTTTAGAAATATTCTACATATGGGTTATTCCATACGATATTTACACCTCAATATTTTTTTTTTGGGGTGAAATATATTTTTTTACATTCCTTATCGAAAAAAAGAAGACATTTATTTTTTTATTTCGTCATAATATTCGAAAATTTAGAAAAAAAATTCCCGAAATTTTGAACTCACCGAGAAATATCTTTTTTCAATTCTTTGCAGGTAATAAACTATTTGTCGGAGAAAATCAGTTAAGGTATCAAAATGTAGATAGATCAAAAAAAAAAGTGCATTAAAAAATGGATTTTTTTTTATTTTTTTTTTAATAACTTCATCATATTTGATTTTTATTTTTTTCAACCTGAATAGTTGTCAAACTTTATTAAGTACGCTGTAAAAATTTGAGAATGGAAACACCAAAACTGTAGAGGTTACGAGTTTTTTCATATCTAAACTATGCTAAAAAACTGCATAAAAAATCTCATCATTACGATTCTGGTGAAAAATTTGTTGAAATATTTTTATGCAGATTTTTTAAGCTTAACCTGTTTTTTTTGTAATCTGAGGGGATTTGTTTCAAAAAATTCTTTATGAAACTATATTTCAAAAACTAAATTTTTTGAGGTATTTTCAAATCGGTCCAGCTCACGTAAGTCTTAAAATTTTTCTGAAATATTTTGGTGCAAGTTTTAAAATATAACAGATTTTATAATTCCCATGGAAACACAATACCGATTTTTTTTTTGTATGGGGAGTGACGCAGTCTAATTTACATACATACATATAACCGACAGCTTATTGGTTAAATGTGCGCGTCAAGCAAAAACGTCTACATATGTGTGTATATATATTGATTTGAAATGACGTCAGTGTTTTTATTTTTAATTTCCTTTAAGTGATTTCGCAGCATTTCAAAGGTCAAAAATAATAGGAAATTTTCTTTTTCGGCTGCTTGAAATATTTATGCTAAGAACAAGTGAAGCAAAGAAATGAATATTATTTGTTTTCGTAGTTGATTGCTTATGTAGTTTTTAGGTATGTACATATGTTCATTTGTGTGTAGCAATCAGAACGTGTTTTTCGTTGAACCTCCTTCAACATCTAATGTAAACATTGAAGGAATTTAGAAACTACCTGAGTTGCACAGCTGAAAATCGACATGTGTATTTTGGATATGTATACGTATATATGTACATACTTACATGCACAAATATTTTCCAATCACGAACATAATTAAAAAAAAAACGTATATGTTTGTATTTGCATTTTTTGCAGGCTTGAGTAATATTTAAGAGAGACAGTCAAATAATTAGATAATACATAATACATAATTTAATATAATGAGACTACAAAGAATAAGAAGAAAATCTTTCGGTGGGTTTTAAAATTGGCGCTTAAATTTTTGTAACTTAAAAAACTGGACTTAAACTTTTGGTAAATCAGAAACTGGATATAATTTTCATGTAACTTACAAAACAGCCATACATTTTGAATAAGTAAAACTGGACTTAAATTTCTGTACTTGAAAAAAATGTAAATATTTTTTCGTAATTTAAAAAGTGGACATAATTTTTTGGAAATTCAACTGAACATAATTTCGAAAAAATGCATAAACACCACATAAATTTAAATAATATTTAAAAAGTTATAAAAAAAAAATTCTATGGGACTGCGAAATATTATTTTCTATTATTTAGCCCATTTAAAGAAACGTGGTATATTAAAATTTTTATTTTTTTATTTTCTTAATTTTTAACTGCCCTCCAAAAAGCCTTAAAATATTATATTTCTTTGTTTTTCATTGCATTTCAATTCACATAAAGGCACATAAACATATAAATATTTACAAAAATTTCGCGCAACGAAAGCCACTTTCGTGTGGCATGGCCACATTTATCGTTATAATACAAAGTATAATAACACATCACCCACACCCAGCTGTGAAATAAAATTAAGTATTTTTATTAGTTAGCCGTGAGATAAAAATGAAAATTAGCAGACCGCAATGCCCTCACATGCGCTAGGTTGCCGAAAGCTTTAGACTTGATATAATTAAATTCGAAGAAAAAACTTTGGCGAACGACAGGCAGGTAGCCTTCATGCCGCAGCTGGTGGTGTGATACTCCAAGTGTCATAAATCAAATGTAGCTGACTAACGTTTGATGAACGAAATTTTAAAATTTTATTTTCATATTTTTTTTTGTACTTTTCCATGCTTTGCATAATTGAATTACAAAAAAAATGAGATAGACGAAATGGTTTGTGAACGGTTTTAGCGAATAAGGTCGAAAATAATAATTTTTTAATTTTTGTTTTAATAGCAATGAAATTTTTGAAGGCGCACAAACATGGCCAGTAAAGGGAGAAAAGCAATTCTGTTTTTTTTTTAAGAAACATCTTTAAGTTTCTACCCTGCATCACACTGCACTCACTCGCGTGGGATTAGAATGAAACACACTCTCGCTCGGCCGATACTTTCTTAACTAGACATCCTTCTTTCGTTGCACTACACACATAAGTATGTATGTATATACGTACATTTCCTTTTGATATGTTGACATTCATCTTCACTTTCACGCCATGGCACGTAGATTGTTACTTTCCTCCTGACTTTGGCCGCGTCAAGACGTGCAGCAGCGTTGCATTTGCATACGTGTCACACCTGCAAATCTGTTTGTCAGCACGACGTCTGAAATGTGCATGTTGTTGCTGTTGTAGCTGGTGCAACGGTTAGAAGTTAGAAAATAGCAGGTGGATATGTATGCATTTACATGATGACATGTTTTGACATAACTTATGTCAAGCACTTTCAACTTGTTTTGGTTGCTCTTATTTCCCGTTTTACTTGCTGACATTTTCTATTCAAATTTCTCCCCTTTTGGGAATAAACGTACAACAACTTTGATTTTAAACTTTAAATATTTATTTTCCCTATTTATAAGCGTGCATTGGGGGTGTGTTTTGTATTTATGTGTACATATTCGTATAAAAACCTGGAAATTGCTCATCATAGGAACTATTTCAAAAATATATCTTCGCCAGCATTTTCTTGCAGAAAAAATGAGGCTGAAATAAAAACCGCATATGTATTAAAATTCCTACGGAAGAATTAATAAATTCAAAGCTCTACCGTTTACTGCGGAGAAGAAGACTTGAATCTGTTGACAGATGTCTAGAGTATAGTCCACAGAGCATTCGAGATACATTTCAAACACTCCTTGACGTTTTTGAATGACCACACCAGTGATGCGTTTAAGGGAAAAGAGCTAAACTAACGGGAACGAATCTCACGTGCTTCGTTTACTCCACAAGAAGGGAGATCCTGACGTTTGCGATAACAATCGTGGGAGAAGCCTTATGCTTATATAGTAAGATTTTATCGATAATAATGTGTGAAAGTGCATCATTGACCAGATATTCCAAGCTCCTAAATTCTCGGAAAATATCGCAGATAGGCAGCTCGGCACATATGTACCTACTCTCATTTTGTGGTTATTTTGGAGGAAATCACGAATAGAAGCTGACCCTACAGAAGGAAAAACTAATACGGTTATGTAGACTAACATAGAGCAGAAGTTGTAGTTCCTTTTAATTTGGAAGATACCTCTCTGCGACATTTGATAATGAACAAAGCTTTAGACTACACTGAGGGAAATAATGCATAGTAAAAATGAATACTTTATATTTGATTATCGTTTAAAAATGTTTGAATTTAAAAATAATATTTTCATACAAAATTTATTACGCACGTATTTGACTGTTCGCATCTGAGTATGCATATGTAAGTGTACATACGCACCCCAAGCATGCAGAGAGCCGCTCTGAGAGCGTTGACAACACACACATTCATACATAGTACATGTTTATCCGTACAAATCGCGTGCTGTGGTGTTGATGGATATTCAAAATTTAAAAGCTAATTTTTATGCCTGGGTGTAGCTGATGCATGCCACAATTTGTTGATATCCAGAGATGGTCAGGGTTCGAATTCCACTGCAGGCAACACGCAAGTTAAATATTTTTTTTTAGTTTTTGTCTTGATTATTCACTTCACGGATGCTTTTTCAGAACGAACGCGGCCATTTTAGTATGCGCGTAATTGAATTGAATATTTACCAATATACAGTACTTTCGTTGACGCTTATAGTAAGATCAATTACATTTCTATTTGATTTTAATATTTTTTCCCCTCAGTGTATCACAACGATAACCTCGCCTATAAGTGTTGCTATACCAGGATCAACTTAACTACTCAACTATTTAAAAATGTTTTTAAATTAAATTAAAAGGTTGCGTTTACTTTATTAATCGTTGCCTTCCTTTGATTCCATATCCCATGTAGAAAATTAAAATAGGAAATTCCCTCCTATACAAAAATTCCTCATACACCAATAAATTCAATTTAACTTGAGCTACTCTATTTATGGGAATATTTAAATGAAATTCGGCAATTAAAATCTGTTAAAATTAAATCACCAGCTCAGACATGTATGCAACTTTGCATAAAGTCACATAAAGCTTGCAAAAAAAAAACGAAAAATAAAAGTGAAAGAAAAACAAAAGACGATAGTTACCACAACTGCAGGCGACAAACTGCAGCACGTGTGACTGCAATAAAAATAAAAGGCAAAAGGTACAGTTGCCCCCCACATTCTTACTCTTTCCTTCGACATTTCTGTTTTTGGTGAAAATTATTTCGTATTTAAGGATTTTAACATTTTGCCAACAAACTGCACAGATGCGAATGAAAGCTGCAATTTGAGAAAGAAATCAAAGAAGGGAGCGCGAGGAATTTAAGGGATAACTGAAAGAGTTATACATATGTGCCAGCCGACAGCAGGCAGGCAATGAATATCCATATAGTGATATGGCAGTGAAATGGAATGGAATGAAAGGATTTCGGAAGGAAAATACCACGGCAGGGTTAGGCGAAGCGAAAACTGAGTTTTTTTTTTTTTAATGTATATACCTAGGAAATGAATGTTTTTAAAGTACCGGCTGGAATTTGTTTGTACCTGTTCGTGATTTTTTGGTAAAACATGGGGACTTCCTCTCAAAATGACCTCCCTGCAAACCAAAGTTCCCCAAAATCTTTAAGAGTTTTGTTCAGAATTCTGTAATGATTCCTCTAGAAATCCTTAAATTTCTTTAAGATTTCTTAAAAAATGTCTTCATATCGCAGCGGCTTGGTTGGGCGGTATCCTAAACACCTCCTATTTCAAAATCGCAAGTATGGCGGGCCACATGAATGCCTTAATGAAATTTGCGGCTCTTAGGGGGGTTAAGAAATCACCACCATCTTAAAAAAAAATAAATAAAAAATGTTGTCAATTTCCTTTCTTTCTCAGTAGAATAGTGATTTTAGGACCTCAACCAAACTCAACTGAATGTTGGTATTTATGCGTGATAGTCAAGCCCGGGAAGGATTTTGTTCCACTTCATCCTAAATTTTGTTTACAGAGAGTTAATTAAAGTTTCCAATTTTTGGGGAAAAATTTATTTATTTTTTGTATGAAGCATTATGTATTTACTATTTCTCCTTATTCCTTAGAAGATTTTCGTTTTCGGCGACGCTTAATAAAATTTGATGCCAAGACTTTGGTGCAACATTTTAACCCACTTATTAACATTTTTACACAACTGTTCGATAGGAGTTAATGGGTTAAAGATTTTTATGCATTTTTTTCATAATTCGATAAGACAAATATGGTTAAAGTCGTTTGACACTCAAAATGGCACGTTAAAAAATTGGGTGTTTGATCAAAAATAAGAAATTTTGACCCACTGTATAAAATAGTTAAGATGAGTTAGAGCAAAATCATAGGTATGGAAACTTAGATATGGGTATATTTTGGTTGTGGCCCTAAAACGCCACTAGCTCTGGAGTTGGCAAAAAATTTGGCCACACTTGTTTCCAAGATGGCGCCGATGCCATAATTGTTTCCGCATGGGAGGCTAGAAAATTAATAAAGTAATTCACATATGTATGTATGCTGAAAATGAAGTTGTGCTAACTATATATAAAGTTGACTTTTTACCAACAAAAATTTTCATTCATTTGGTATTACACAAATGCGCGTTTTAACGGCTGGCCATGCAGTAATTTTTGGTGGTCTCATACAATTCTGCTTTTCACTTACATATTTGTATCTTTAGCCGATAGAGGAGGTACTTGTGCTCACAATTGTTCGTTCATTTGTATGTTTGAAAAGCTTTGTAACGGTGAGTATGTATGTATGTAGCACTCGTGTGTGGCAATGAAATGAAAACATGCAAAATTATAAGCACACACACACAAGGATATCGCACAAAGATATTTTCCACTACCGACGACTAAATGAAAACGCTTTTACTATTATGAATGTAAACCATAATCCGGTTGTTGAGAGTGAAATGTGTGCGTATGTGTAGTATAGCAGTCGCAACAAAATAGTATAACCGCCAGTTGGCAAGAAGCGTACCGTACATATGCGTGTCGGCCGCTTATTCAACGGCTCCATCAAGAAGCTGTACCGACATTCTCCTCCACTGTTTGCCTGCTTGAATAACAGTTACCCTGTTCCACCTTACCCACTTTGCTTTCATTGCTTCTTTTAGCGTGTTCCTGGGGGGCGGGGGAGCTTTCAGCGTGTAATGAAATGAATGCAAATGCGATTGAGTTGATTTAGTATCTGCAGACAAGCGGTTATTACACGCACGCCTCCGCAGCCATAAGGTTGTACTTTTGTACATATTCATTCACACATAAAGCGTGCATATGTACATGCATATGTATATATGTACAAGCTGATACCCACGTATGGCTACAATTGACTCTAAAGCCATTACACGTCGGAGACATGCACTCATAAAATGTCTCCTGGTGTCTTTTTTGCCGTACGCATGCACGTACGCACGTTAACTGCATGCTGGCGCACACATTGATGTAAATACATGCGCAAACTTCCACACATTCATTTGTATGTATGTATGTATATAAATATGTTAGGCCAAAAGTCTACACCAATATTTGGGTAGCATACGGTAATTTTTCGACATTGCAAGGACAACTATACTTTAAGTAAGTAAGCAAATTTACATAAGGATTTTCGTGGAAAAACAAAAACATGCATTTCCCAGCACTTTATATGGATATAGAAATATATTGTTTGAGCGCTAGAAAGCAGTCCGGGAAATTTTGGCAAACTTTTATTAGTTTGAGTAAGAAATCCCAACTTCTTAAGCATTTATAAAAGGTACTACTTAAAAAAAAATTAGAAAATTCAGGCCTAAAACATTACAATTTTCGAACTGTTCAAAAAACCAAAAATTCGCGTATAGAAAAATTTCCTGAAAAATTACGAATCTGTTATAGCAAAAGTTACCGCTTTTTTTTACGAATTTTTCTTTAGTTATAAGGAAATCATCTATATATATATAAAAATTTTACCAGGGCGATGTCTGTACATTATATATTTTAAAGAAAAATTAATATGTTGGGTCTTTATTAGAGCACCAGAAGCCAAATCAAAATTTTTTATAATTTTTGCCTGCCTGTCTGTCTGTCTATAAGTATTGTACGCGCATCACTCGAAAACTAATATATGGAATTAAATGCTGTTCTGACCGATATATTGCCAGAGGTCTAACTTCAAATGTAGATAGATAAAATTTAAAGAGTTGCCACCTGTTTGAATATTGCAGTTTCAGTAAATTGATCAGAAAAAGTAAATATTGCAATACAGCTGCCAAAAGAAAGAGGTTTAAGAAGGTTTACCGTCGAAAAAATTTTTCTTGAAGGTCGCCACCTGTTTGAAAATTTTATTTTAATTGAATTGATAAGATAAATTGAGTATTGCAATATGGGTATCAAACTGAAGAGGTTTAAGTAAGTTTACTGCCGAAAATATGCTTGAGGAGGGTTGCCCACTGCTTGAAGAATTGCATTCAATTAAATTGATAAAATAAATGAATTATTCAAAATCGGGTATCAAACAGCACAAAAATACTTTTAATGCGCAGTACCATATTTTTTCACTATGTGGCCATTTAAGTTTGAAATTTTTTTTAAACCTTTTCACCTCAGTGCATGAATTTTAATCATGTTTTAAAATCACACAAAAAAGAAGAAACGGGTAAAATTAATTTTAGCTTACAGGTTTTCCAGATCTGGTAATTTTCATAAGATATTTTAATTTCTATGAAAAAAATTTAAATTTAACAAGGAAAAAATTAAAAAACTAACTCCTTTTCGCAATTTTTTTTTTTATTTTGTGTTTTATTGTGTCTTACGTACATGTACCAAGTATCCGTAACAATCATATGCAGTGATATCTATGCTTTCCAGCAAACAACAGACAGAGAAGGGCCTGTAATGAGCCAAGTCATATCATCTGCATAGGCCTGGGCGTAGATATTGTTACCAATAAATTTGACAAATAGGGAATCAATTACCAATTACCTAGAGCTATGGAGAAGGCACAATGCCCTGAGTGCCCCCGTCATCACCTGATTTCCACGGAAGTGAGTATGCAAAAGAATTGAAATGATCTCACTCCTTGCCTCCACGATGGAACCATAAAGCCTCTTGAGGAAACCCAGCATATAGCGCTTGGTCTTATTTAAGGAAGTTTAACAGCCTATTCGTATAGCAGAAATATGTACATCGAACAACTAATCACAGCATGCAACAGCCAACAAGGAGCCATTAATATGAGCTGCGATTATTTAAAATTTTCCTTGACAAAGGGTATTTCTAAGCCAACTAGGTAAGCGTCACGTCTCTGATAAAACTCCGTTTGCAGTGCCGGTGTTTGTTGTTACCACTATTATTGCCACAATCGTGGGACAATAGTGTTGCAACATTACCGCTGACAGTCAAAGTAAGTGGAGTATGTATATGAAAAAGCTGTTGCTCAGTTGCAATGTCATGCCATTAAGATATCAACAAGAACAAGTAGGCACATAGTACAGACAACAGACGACAATAACAACAAAATTAAAGCGAAATGGTTGAATGTATAGCCACATCTTTGTAGTAAATAGTGTGTCGTCGTGCACACATGGCGCCGCCAAAAATTTTCTATTCGCTTGTCTGAATGTATGTATGACTGTTGTTCTGTGTTTAGCATATCCTGAACGGATGTGTGTAATTTAATGTTGCTACATACTCTATTGTCGTTTATGTTGTGTCGACCACACACAGTTAGGCAAAATATTCTTCAACAGCCCTTTCCTAACCAAAGGTGCACAGCTTCTGCCTCCATTAATATTCTACATCATCTAGCCTTAGCATTTTAGATGGTAGACTCAGTTGTTGGAGTGTTTGGTGTGTCGACACAATGGTTGTCATCGCATTAGTTACTATCTGTGGCACGTTGTGCGTGCGGTTGCAACAATCACATTCATGCATATGTATGTACATACATGTGCGCAAATACTTGGCTAGTTGCACGTTCTTGTTCACTACTTCATATTTACTTACATAAAGTTGTTTTGGCGTACGTTCCTTGGCATCCTTTGGGCTTCCAAAATTCCCTAATCGAGTAAACCAAGTGTTTGCCCTATTATAAAATAAACGTGCACAGGATATATAGACAACAACAAGCGTACAATAATAACAAAAATTGCAAACAACATGTGTCCGCCTTTGAAAAATTTATTTTTGTTGCCATTCTAAAATTGATGTAATTGCGGTCGGCCCCTAAAATGAATAACATTTTCATTTTCTTCCAAAACGATAGGTACTTTTAGCTTAAATATATGCATGTGGCACTCTTATGCATTTGTGTATATTTAGATTTTCCTTACAATTTGCAAGTTATGTGATTTCATGGTATCTCAAATTGTTTTAAATTGTTACAATAGCCGTTTATGTCCGCTTGCTAGTTGCCACCAAGTGTGTGTAGTATCAAATTGGTAGATATTTTGTAGTCTGTTTTCATAGACAGGTGAGCTTTGGGATTAATAAAATTAGCTTCAGATATTTGATCTTTTTAAAAGTGTTGCAGCAAAGGATAGCGCAATCTGAGCCGAAATACTATATATGCATCACACCTTTTACTATTTAAGATTCCTTATGACAGCTTAGAACTCACTCAATGGGTTTTGTTTGAATACGTACATTCATATACATACATATACTTAAGTATGATGCTGATAATATCATATTATAAAGCGCAACATTGGGTTGGGTGACATTCGGTTTACTTCTTAAATAAGTAAGTAAACAGTGAAGGATTTTCTCAAAGTTTATAAATTTAAAAAATCGCCAGAGTAAGGTTGCCTTTAAGAGATATATGTATTCGTTTCCATTCAAAAGTAAAGACATAGCATTGCATGATACAAAAAAGAAAATAGTTTCAATAAAGAATTTTTTGATTAAAAGGCAGATTTTTATAGGCACTTTGTACGATTTGGGAGTGTCGATGGACAAAATCGTAAATCTCTCGATAGGAATAAGATAAAAATATGGATATATATGGGTTCGAAAGCTGAAATAAAGGCCTACAAGGAAAAATAGTTCCATTATATTGTCATCATTTGCAACCCCAAAAACTTTCGTTGAAAATAAACTTTTGAAAAAATTTATGTAAAGTTATCTGGCAACCCTTGACGACGAGGCATGTCTGCAAGAGAGTGGCAGCAGTCAGGAAGTCGGTAAACGTCAGCGAGAGAGACAGGTCGTGTGCGGAAGCCCCTACAAATATTTGCTTATCAATCAATTAAATTACTTTTCCTATTTTCTAAAACTAAATTACTTAAATAAACCTAATTTTACTCAGTACAACTTCAGCGTTGTGAGTACATGTGTTTTGCTTGTCTCATAAAACGGCCATCCCGACATTTATAATTTGCTGGCTAGCTTCAACCAGCATCTAAGGGCCGGATTCACAGTGCTTAATTAAACGATTGTTAACTTAATCACCAACAAGAGATTAACTTTGAATTTATCGCCTGAGAATGTACAAATTTTCAAAAGCAATACTTTTCTATTCAAATTTGAAATTCGTACCACAAAAATAAATTTAATTACGCAAGGGTTTAACTATGGGGACATGCTGGTTTAAACTTTTGTTAACTGAGCATTGTGAATATGAAAATCAATAGTGAAACTCTTATTGGTGGTTAACTACGCACTGTGAATTTGGTCCTAAAAGATTTTTTAGTTAACTTTATCAGGAAATTCGAATTTGTCGGTTGAAAATCTAAAAGAACCAAAATTAAATTTTTCTTGCTGGAGCTAGCCAGCAAGGTATGAATTATTTATTTTTTTGAAGGTTCATTTTTCATCCAAACTTTTTGGGGTTTTACAAAATGATTATATAATGGCCTATTTTACCCTTGTAGGCCATTTATGGAAGTTTTCGAAAGCATATTTTTCCATTTTATTCCTATAGAGAGATTTACGATTTTGTCCATCGACACTCCCAAATCGTACACTGTGCGGTGTTTCTAATTTATGGTTTTGGTAGAGTGGATTTCATATTATAAAATTGGGATCGTATGTATATAAAATAATTATATTTGGGGTATTCACAACGGCGTCGTACGGTTTTATGTCGTAAACTTTTAAAGCTTAAATATGTACATGTTTAGAGGACGTGAAACAACCAACTATTTTTTAACACTGTGAAAATTCATAATTCAACGTTCGGGGTTACTCATTTAGTAATTTAGAAAATAAATTTTTTAAACTGATATTCTGTCATTTTATTAAAAGATATAGTGCATAAAACTAAGGCTATTATGAGATATATTTATTTACATTCAAGAAGTAGGAGGAGCAAATCTGACTTCTCAGGTAATTGTGAAAAGAAAGATTAATTTGGTAAATATTACACTATGCTTTTTTATTTTATATATATTTTTTTTTATATTTTGTTTTTATCGGTTTTTGGGTTGACTAGTTCTCGGATTTGCCTATATCGGACACTTCTACTTGTTTTCTTTGGTTTGGTTTTTATGCTAGCCGGAATTTGGGCTTGAAACTAGGCCCTGATACATTAAAATTTACTTTGCTCTGCGGAAAGTGCCGCAATATTAATTTGGTTTTTATTCCTTAAATGAATAAAAATGGTGTTACAACTGATTTTAACGAAATTTTAAGGGGTTAAGGGAAGTACACTGAGAAGGTTATTATACAAATTATATTGGAATGGAAAGGACATTATATTTATTTACATCTATAAAAATGTTAAGTTCGTTTGTTCTACAGGCAAAAACTCCAAGATCGTTTAACTGGTTTAAAGAATTTTTTTTAGTTTGTTCTAAGGTCAGAAACTGTGCTCCAAGCCAGGCCCTGCTAAATGATAGCGCGTTGATAATAACTTAACCACAGCGGTCACCAAGAAAGTTTACTGTCGAAAATATTTTTGAGGCGGGTTGCCACCTATTGGAAAAATTTTATTCAATTAAATTGACTAGGTAATCCAAATATTACTAAAATATGGGTGTCAAACGAAAGGCACTTGAGAAATCTTTGATTTAAAATTATGTATTTTCAATTGCGTTTTGAACCAAGAATAACTCAGTGAGTGGGGAGACCAGTATATTTGCATGTACATATGTATAAAAACAAAAAAAATATTTATTCGAACATAAAATGGTGTGTATGCACTGGGGCCAATGGTTATCACTATCTATCAACTATGTGTGGTTGTAAGCCATGCAAAGTCCGCAAAAGACTCCGGAAGCATTTTCGGGAGGATACGTCAGACTAAGCCGAGCATCCTTTGAAGTGCCATCAAATAGTAACTTAAGAATGTTTTATTATGCGGCAATTGAGAAATGCATGTTCAAAAATTTCATAAATTAAATGAAGGAAATTTTTGCATATGCGCCTAAACCACTTATCTAAATCATAAAAACTTATTAAATGGAATATCCCAAGAATGGTACTGAATGAATCAGTATTTGAGGAAGATTTATCTAGGTTTCCAAAGGTTACAACCTATTCAAAAGCGGAAATTTGAAAAAATTTTAATGAAGAAAGAATTAATTACAAATGTATTATCAAATGTCCGGCTTGCTGCGTTGCGCCTGCAAAATATTTTTGTGTTATTACTCCCTCTAACTAAATAGTACATATATCCATGAAACATAAAATAGATTTTAAACAACTTTTAAAGTGAAATTTTCAGAGAAATGTTCGATTTACAAAGCATATAAAGTATTCTATTACCATGTTTATAGATACGCAAGAACCGCAGTAATAAAAAACCGATTTACGTTCGAGCGTTTACATCTGTGTCTTTATAGCGCACTCGATGAACCACATTCGAAAGTAAACAAAATTTGCTGCTTTTCTTCGTTATTTCTATCATATACCTTGTTTATACCAACACATAAAGCGCTTTGACCCAGTTCGCTGTCCCAGCAAAAAATCGGTAATTGCTTTTAGTGGTAACGTGTTCTAGAAGGCATAGCGTTATAATGCCTTCGAATTTTTTCGCTTCTTTTAGGCATTGTCGGTAATGCAAAGTAGAATGTCCTACAATATTTTATTTATTTCGCTTCTTTGTTTCATTTTGGGGAATGCAAAGTAGAATGTCCTATAATATTTCTTTCTTAATTCGCTTCTTTGCTTCATTTCAGGGAATGCAAAGTAGAATGTCCTACAATATTTTTTTTATTTCGCTTCTTTGCTTCATTTCGGGGAATGCAACGTAGAATGCTGCATCGTAGTCAGCTGAAAAATAGAATGAATATCGAAAAAATCTTTTCCTACCGTTAGTTTCTGTGGAAATTTGTCTCGCATAAAAATCATGTTTTGCTTTGTTCAATTTGCAGCGAAGTTGAAGTCAGTCAATGAAGTGAAGTACATGAGTGAGGAAGTACAATTTTAAGCTTAATTAAATATGCATGTATGTACATACCGATTTTTAAGTAAAATCTAAATACCCAAATACATACATATGTTTGTATAAAAACTGATTTATAAAAATTTTAATTAAATTTAATCTTTTAAGACATTTTCTGATATAATATAAATAAGTATGTACTCATCTGGGCATTCTACATTAGTTTCTCTGTAAGGCATTCTTTGTTCGCTTCTCTGGATTCTGTTTATCCATGCGTTCTCCCTTCGTTTGAAGGTAATGCTGCGGGTAAGAGCTTACCGCCAATGACATGCCCATGTTAAAATAAGGCCTTCCTGAAGCGAAAGGGTAAGCGATTCCCATCGCCTAGCTCGTTTCCACATTCGTTTCTATGGTAATCGTGTTTTTTGCTGGGGTGATTCAAAACGAAAGAATAAACCAACTTTCAATACGCTCAGAAATTCGAAAGTGTATTGACTTGAATTTGTTTTCAAATTGCTTTTTTATTTCTCACATCGGTTAGAAAACAGGTATAAACCCATCACTCATTAGACGCGAAGTGAAAAAAGGCCGGTTTTCTTTATGCAGCCCGGTTTAAATTTGAATTATTATTATAACAAATTTGAATTCATGTTTGCTTCCATTTCGGTCTACCGCGCAAATTAATTATTTAAGAAATATCGAATAAAAATAACAAATTTTGTTTACTTGTGAACACGGTTTCAGCAAGTGTGCTATAACGACACAGGTATAAATGTTTGAAAGAAATACCACATAAATAAACAAGGTAATAATTAATTTGCTCGGTTGACCGAAATGAAAGCTAACAATAATTAAAAATTATTTAAGTAATAATTCAAATTTAAAACGGGCTTTATAAAAAAAACCAACCGATTTTAATAATAATAATAATAATAATAATAATAATAATAATAATAATAATAATAATAATAATAATAGATTGGCGCTTACAAAATATGTTAGTGTTTGGCCGAGCTTCTCCTCCGACATGTGGCGTGCGCCTTGATATTGTCACACAAAGCGGAAGGACCTACAGTTTTACGCCGACTCCGAACGGAGATTGTATTTTAATAAGAAGCTGTTTTTCATAGCAGAAATACACTCGGAGGTTAGCCATTGCCTGCCGAGGGACGACCGCTGTTAAGAAAAAACTTTTTTTCTATATTTTTTTTTTGCGATGTTGCTTTGACCAGGGTTTGAACCCAGATGCTGCGGAGGACTACACCACAGCGGTGGATAAATTACCTTTACAAAAATAACAAACCGTTCACATTGCAGACGCGAATGTTTCGTTTTATGCCCATTTAGGCGGCACTGTGCGAGTTGAGAAATAAAAAACTAATTTGAAAACAAATGTCAGTCAATACACTTCTGAATTTCAAAGCGCATTTAAACTAAGTTTATGCAACCGTTTTGAAACGCGGCGAACTGAGTTAAAGCTATTTATGTGTCGATATAAACATGGTATATATTCTATACTAATTAGTAAATGTTTGTTTAAATGTATTTAGAGAGTAGGCAAAGACTTTCTCCTGAAAATTCAATTCAAAGGGAATATTAGTTAAATAGTTGTCGTTTTTGATTCTGTTCAAAAAAATATGCAAATACTGTATCTTCCATAAATTGCATCCTACTTTATAAATACTTTCAAAAAAATATTAACTGAGAGTTTTGGATATTGCGAGATTAAGTAACAACACAGAAGCACTTTTAAGGCTCAGCGCACTACACCGGTATTTGCTAGAAATAAATGAGTAAAAGGTATTTTTTTTTACATTCATGAAATTATAAAGCCTTTGGGCATATTCGAAGTCAGTACAGTGTTGGCAAAGGAGTTGTGTATTTACCTCTTCATCGCCGCGCAATTGATTGTCCAAAGTAGAGACTTTATCGAAAAATGTCCAGCTTAAATTCTCAGCGCTGCTGGGTAGAATTTGTAGATTCACAGAATTTCGCTTATCCTGTTGATCCTGTTTTGCTAATTTTTGATGCACTCTCTGTTGATTTTTTCTGAGTGTATTATTACTAGCGGAACGTTGTAACGTTTCTTGTTGTTTTTGTTGTTGTTGTTGTTGTTGCTGTTGTTTCACGGAAGAGTCAAAATTAAAATCTAAAATGTGCGAGGCAATGTCGATGGTATCATTCACCATGGCAGATATAGACAAACGCTTTTCGCAAAAATGGCTGATGCACTACTCAACTAAAACAAAAAGGAAACAAGGTATGGTTGATTTATTTACATAAATGGCCAAGGGTTTTTTTTTGTTATAAGTTGCGTTTCATTTATCAATTGTATTGTGTTATTTTAAATTGATTTTATTTGTGAGAATATATTTTTATATAAATTTTTATCATTTTTTTTTCAGATTGCCACACACTTGCGTGGTATTCTTAATTTATGCTTTTTATGGCCACATACTCGTATTAAATGGGCGCAACGATGCATGCAACCATAAACACTGATCATATGTGTAGGTGAATGTATGTATATATGTATACATAGGTATGTATGTATGTGCCAGTATGTACGCAGATAAATCAGAAGTCAGTCGCGAGTGCAGTTGACTCAACGTCGGCGCGCAGAATTTTCCGCACAAATTAATAATTAATTAATTGATGAGTGAGTAAACAATGGCTTATTGAGAGTTGTATAAACAAACGTACAGATAAATTGGCAATTACATAAATGCAGGGCAGGAGGAGTAGAGGTAAAACATGTAAAAAAAAGGAAATTATTATTATAAAAAATTGCTATGCAAAAACCACTAAATGCCGCGTGATTTTTATAACCTTTTTATAGGCGCGCTGGAGCAACGTGTTGCAACTTGAAAGCGGCCATTGCATGACAAAATAGATACGAGTTTCTGGAATTCAACAGCGTCATTTTGTGCGCCAAATTATGTGATTTTCCAATCAATTAAACGTGAAATTTCGACGCGCGTTCGAGCGTTTGGTTGGCTGTTCGGTATCCGGCTGTCCGGTTGTCCGGCCTGCAATGCAAAGGCAAACGCGCTGATGGCAGCAATTGCAGCGATTTAATTGCGCGTGAAATGATGCTAAATGCTGCCAACTAAAACAACAACAATGCTGAAGCTGCATTCTAGAAAAAAAAACTGTTTATAGTCACTACGTATTTTCTTCTACTCAATATTTATACACGGCGTATACGCAACTCTATTATTTATTTCAATTCACATCAGTATTGAAACTACTTAAACACTTGCTACACTTTTTCCGCGTATTTCACTCACCAATTCCGCATATTCACAATAACACTTGCCGCGAAATTTGTTCCAACTAAAGTACAATCAAAAGCTATAAATACTATATATTATAGACGCACTAATTTATCGTTGAATGATTTTTTTCTCCATTGAATTAAGTATTAAAAATAATGTTTTTTTTCAAAATTTTCACGCGCCGCATTTACAAATTGCGAACTGTTCACGCGCACGCTTTGCCAAACACTGACTGGTCAACATCTTCGGCGGAATTTTCATCACTTCGTTGGCTGCGGCGATTTGCTATAGCGGAAAATTCTTTTGCCGGCAGCTTTACAGCCGGGAAATGCTTTGCAGCCAACTGAAAGCTTTTCCGTGTCGACGGCTGCCTCTCGCAGGCTTACTTTCGAAAAGAGAGCAAGAGCGCGAGATTTTGTACATTGAGAGCATGCTCTGTTTTGTGTAGCCGGTTTGTTTACATCGCATTTTAGCATTGTTGTTATTATTGTTCGGTGTATGCAACACGTGGTTTGCAGCTGCCAAATAAATAGCGGCAATTTATTGTTGTTTATTTTTAGTATGCCTTTTTTACTGTTTAGTATTTCGTTGTTTCGTGTGCGTTAATGCTTAAGGGTTGAATCTATGGAAATATACGTGCAAAAGTTGGTAGAGTTGCCAAACTTTAGAAAAATTAGCGGAAAATTTAAGCGTTGTATACATTTTTTTATACAACATACCAAAAGTCCCTATCGATGCATATGCCGGTCGCAATGTTCGCGGAATAAAAGGCTCCAAAAAAAAGTAAGTGCGTCTGGGTCACACTGGTGAAGTCAAACTTACGTTACATACATATCTATTTGGTCTCACAACCAATATGTATACATACATATGTACATCTGCTTTTGCTTAAGGTTATATTTTTTGTCTTTTTTCTATCTAGATCCCTACCTCTACCCCTATTCGTTCTAATTACATTTACGTTATTCTGTTTTCCTTTATCTTCTTTTTTATCTTTATACTCTGTCGATAACAAAATCGACAGTACCATCCAATAAAATATCGATAGCAAAACCGATAAAAATATCGATAACAAACTCGATGGAAAATTCGATAAAAATATCCATATCAAAATCGTTAAAAATTTTGATAAAAAAATCGATAAAAATATCCATAACAAAATCGATAGTAAAATCGATGAAAAATTCGATAAAAATATCTACAGCAAAATCGATAAAAATATCGATAAAAATATAAATATCCATAACAAAATCGATAAATATCGATAACAAAATCGATAAATATCTATGACAAAATCGATAAAAAAAGGTCGCTAATAAAATTGTTGAAAATATCGATTACAAAATGGGTAACAAATCGATAAAAATATCGATTATTATATCGATAACGATATCGAAAATATCGATAGCAAAATTGATAATTATTTATCGATAAATCTCGACAATCCCGAAAATCCAAAATAGTTCCCAGATTGAGTCTCTGCGTCTCTCTCTATCGTTTCCTCTTTAATTACCTTTATTTCAATCCTTCTTCCGGTATCTTCATCTTTACTTGTATCGGTATCCTCATCCTCCTCTTTGT
The DNA here is from genome assembly GCF_001687245.7 of Rhagoletis zephyria. Classification (NCBI taxonomy): domain Eukaryota; kingdom Metazoa; phylum Arthropoda; class Insecta; order Diptera; family Tephritidae; genus Rhagoletis; species Rhagoletis zephyria. The sequence continues at coordinate 7,799 of NW_016163776.1, read as the reverse complement.
CTTTAGTTTTATGTTTATCATTTTCTTCATCTACATATTCCCCTTCACCTTTCCTCTTATACATATAAGTAAAGTATTTAAATTTACCTTGGTCTTCATTTTTGCCTTTATCTTTACGCATCATTGTTTTTGTTTTTATTTTTGCCTTTGTTATCCTTTTCTTTAGCTATATACGTACTCACCTTTACTTTCATTCTTGTATTGGTCTTTTTCTAAATGTTAATTTTTAACCTTTTGTTAGCAAATTTTTGTTAAATGAATACCATATGCATACACAAAAGAAGCACTTGTTTCAGCCCCAACCATTTCCGTTGCACCGTTTCCGTTTGCAATTTCCGTTGAATTTGCCATTTTACTCCCAACCAACCAACCACCGCTAGAGGTTTCACTTCAAAAAAAAAAAACATGTTTCCGAAAATCTCGCTAAGGATCACTATTTTGAGCGGTTACCTAGTGTGAAGCGTACAAAAATTTCTAAGCCACTTTTTTGGTCAATGATTTTAGACGAAATCCCATTAAAACGTTGTTACGTCCAGAGTATGTAGTCCTTTCTAGTGATTTATTTATCTTACTTGACTTTTATAATACCTGTAGTTCTAAACGCCGCACTTCCAGATATGCCTTCGGCAAAATACTCCAATTTTGCTAAATAATAAAAAGCTTCTACCGCAGAATCAGAGCTAGAGTGCTATATTCAGTCGTGGATCGTATGTTTATTAAGGAGCAAGGTAATTCATGTTGAGCTACTGGAGATGCACCCCGCAGGGAGCAGTTCCTACCCTGTTTTATGGCTTCGGGTGTTGAATAAACAACTACTAGATTCACAGGCCATCAATCAAGTATTTTATTTATTTTTACCGATGCGTTTCGGTTGGCAGTTGAGCAACCATCATTAGCCAGCGTCAAGTGAACACTGATTTAGACGACAGAAGTAGACCGTGCAATAAATAAAAAACTTTGATTTTGCGGTCAAAAAGGTGAAAATTTAAATTAGAACTGGAAGCGTGTCTTCGTCCATCACAACATGGTCATTTTNCTTTATTTTTGCATTAATTAGAGTTTGTTCCTAAAAACAGCACTCAACTTTTTACTGGGGATTTTACTTCTCTTGAGCTGATTGACCCGGATGCAAAGTAATCGTTTTTGGCCGCTCCCTGTTGAATGTTGATCATTACATTTCTCCATATGCGTGGACTTATAGGGCCTCATGCATAAAAAGTGAGCTTAAGCTCCGACTCGATTTTCAGTACAAATTCTTGGGCTTGAGCTCACCCCTTCAGTGCAAAAATTGAGTCTGAGCTTAAGCTCACTTTTTATGCATAAGGCCCATAGACCCGGAACCATCCTACTGCAACCAGAACTTTGCATTTGTTTGATTTCGAAATCACGAAAGAGACGATATTAATAAGACCAAAAGACGACACCAATTTCATAATAAATAATAAGCAATAAATACCTTAGCTAAGCGCTTTAGCACAACAATTTCATAAAAATATTTACCTCCTTCCGTATTTAAGTGAAGTAGGTACATATTCTTCAGTTTATTGTTCAACCTGTGCAGCTCTCAACCATTTCACAGACTGTTGTTTTAACATTAAGTTAAGTACTCCAAGCATAAAAAAACACTAAATAAATATTTATTTCAAGCGAAAGACATTAGAAAACAAAGAATGAAACGAAAAACGCTAAACTCAACTAAACACTTTAGCCACGCAAAAAGGCCACAGAATTCTCTTAATCCATGCATTAAAAGAACACCAGCAGCAGTAGTTGAGCAACCAACCAACCGACCAACCAACTAACTTACAACACCAAAGTATTCAACAACTTTTAGGTGCTTGCCAGCAGCATTCATTCACCAACAGCAACGCGGCGAAACAAAAGCAGCGTAAAAACAATAAAATATTTAGTACTGGAATGAAAAATATGCTGCCTGACCGACTTAATATGCGCGCGAGCATTTTAAAGGCGTGAGCTGAGCTGCCTCCGAATAGTAGGTGCAACAATACAGTTTTTGACACTTGAACTAAAACCACTTGGCTGCCACCAGCAGCGGCAACAGAAAACTGTGTACCAGGGGTCATAAACAGAGGTGGGAAATTTCATATACGTATCTACATGTGTGTGTTTAATTTACTTTTATATACATATACAAATATGTAGTGGGTTTGCATTCATTCGCACGCTTTTGAATACTTAGCAGCTAAACCATAAAACCATTCATTAGTGTGTAGAAATTATGGTGCAACTCAAACGCATTTACTAGTTCTAAAACGAATGTGGCACAACACAATAGAGTGAAGTAGAATAAACAATGGTGATTGTTTTGTTTTATTCCAGCCAAAACGAGAGAACATACTCGTATAAATATAGCATAACAAAAAAAGAAAGATATTAAAATATTAAGGCGGATAGTGAAGTTAATGAAAGTCTGAATGAATGAATAAAAAATAATAATAATAAAAAAATGCTACGCCAAAATAAATATGCCTTTGCAATTTTTGTAATAATGTTTGTGTAAGTTTTATATACAACTGTGAGATCTCCTATTCTGAGCCAACTTAGACTTTTAGATATGCTAGGGGCGCGCCACAGAAAAAAATCCAATATCACACGAGAAGACCAAAGAAAGCTTGCATACTGATCGCCTAAGTTAAAAAAAAACACTATGATTTACGGATATGCACTTGGAATGTCTAAACCCCTTTGTAAGGGAACTTCGCGTGTCCAACTGCTAGATGGCATAAATAGTACAAGGCCGGCATAACCGCAGCTTAAAAATGATAGATGAGCAGCGCATAAATTTGGTATGGGGACGGTAAAAGTATTTTCACAGGGCCAAGTCCTACAACAACAGCCTAATTTAGGCGCACTTCCTGACACAGATGAGTGACAATGTGACCAAGGAGCGACTCTGCCAGCACCTGGTAGAAGCATAGCGTGTGAGTCGCTCTTAAAATCACGCTGCTCGAGCTAAACGAGGTGGGTGTCCCCGTTCAAAGAAACAAGAACCAAATTGAAAGCGTTATGATAAATGGAAGATACGCTTTGAGCGTCCTTGACGTGCGCTTCATCTGAAGAGCCAACCTACACACGGATCACTATCTTACTGCGCCTCTGTCTAAAATGAAGTACTTGCGCCAAAATTTAGTCGTCGAACAGCTGTAGTCACAACTGGTAGCCGAGAAATTTCATAATCCTCTTCACAGTTCTAGTTAAGACCACACAACTTCCCCAATATATGGATTTCCTTTACATAATTCCAAAAACACATGTTCCGACATGCAGATATCAAAACACTTTGTGTTTAGTAATAAGTGATGTGACTTTCCATACATATATATATCTACAATGTGCGACAAAAACAAACAAATTTCAAAACACACGTATCAATACGGCGACCAGATTTCTGTGGAATAAAATCGGGACATTTCTAAAGCATCGAATCCGCACATAGGATTTTGTTGTTTTGGAATAAAAAGACATAACATCTTTTAATAAAGTTTTATTTAAGACAAAACAAAGAGAAAAATAATTGCAAAATGGTCGCAAAAATGAATACAAACAATGTATACGGCGGTGAAAATGTAAATAGGGAAAATATATTTTAGCAAGTTTTGGCTACTTTTATTTGTATTTAACAATTTTTATTGATCTCGAAGCCGTTTTTTAATGAAAATTTATTGTGGAAAAGCAACAATAATCTCGAGCTCAATAAAAATTGTTCAATACAATTGTTATAGGCCATAGAATAACAAAAAACAAATACTTTTATTTGTTTAAAAAATTGTTATTATTTTTTATAAAAATATAGCTTACTGTCTAGAAAACCATGTAAAACAAAATTTCAAACTTTGTAGAGCATTTAAAAAAATTCGACGGATTTTAACAAATGTTGCTCAAAATTTTAAACTTTTTAATCAAATTTTTAGAATTTTTTGAGTATGCAATTTTGTAGCCCGTTAAATTTTAGTTGAACAAAGTGGAAGTTCGAAGTAGCGTTGTAGGTTTTAGTTCAATAATTTTTAATGTCGATATTTCGAACTCAATCTGAGGTCATCTTCAGGAACTCTTCGTTGTGCCCGGTCGACTGACTCTCTCATACAACGGTTTGGGTTGACTACGAATCAGCGTTTGTCTTGAAAATACACCCAAAAAAACTTCTCTTAATTGAAGAAAAACAGCAATCAAAATGAAGCAAAATGGGAATAAAACAGCATAAAGGAGTTTTATCCTCTTTTCATGCCCAACATTTCTTCAAAATGATAGATTACATCCACGGTTCCATATTTTCGTGTACGTTTTTACACATTCCAAAGAAAAATTACGCATTCGGGAGACTTTTTTACTCATTCGGAAGAATTTTCTACCTTAAAGTAACGAAAGTTTTTCTTTGATTCAGAGATGGATTTTTGGTTCAGTGTAGCTGATAAAATATTGGGCTTTTAGGGTTACAGACTTTATAATAAGGATTTTGGATCTTCTCACTTCGTATTGACTTGGTGAAGAAATGGGAGCATGGTCCTTATACATATTTTGAGCTGGGTTCATCTTTGTCAAGCACGCTACCTGTGTCGTTGTTCAAAATCATTGAGAAGTTTTTATTTGCGTTTTTTACCAGATATCCATCTTTGCCTCTGTTCGAGATTGCTAAATAGCTCTTCGATCTGCAAAATTATGTTCACATTGTATGTATTATAGTAGAATATCTGTTTATATCGAGAATCAAGGCCTCTTAGTATAGAGTTTTAACCGGGAATTTCGTGCCCCACATTTTAACATCCCTAAAATTTTACCACTAAAGACTAGTCTGCTATTTTTGCAGAAGTTGGACGGGTTCTTATTGATCCTATTTCTGAATGCGAAGTCAACTTTTAAAGTTTATTAAAACATATTATTAAGGTGTTTTTTTAATGTTTCGGAGGCATAATCACCAAACCTTACTTAACTAACGATAATTTCATAGCAATTGTAAAGGCATATGATTTGTATGGAAGTATTTATTTATGCATGTGAAGCAACTAAAGTACAACTTTTGCCACTCACCCACCCTCACATATGTACGCATCTGTATTTTTGTGGACAAATTTCAACCGCAAAAGTTTTCATTGTCATGTGAAGTAAAAAGAATCATAAAACAAATACGCCAAATGCACTAACCGCCAACACCAAACCTACATATGGGTATATATGGGTATTATGACACAAATGCATTCAACAGCACAAAGTTGTGTACACCAAACAAGCACTTCAGAACAATATTTATTCACGTGAGCATAAATAATAATAAAAGAGGTGGAGTTTTATGCTGGCATGGTGAGGAGGAGGTCGAAACTTTAATGCTGTTTGCTGATGCCAAATCCAGTTTGACTTAAGTTTTAAAATTACAAATTATAAATGCATAAAAGCATTGCAAAACTCGCTGGGAAATGCGCAACGAGGGAGCAATTGCCGGCTGTAGGCAGCAGTCCTGCGAGAAATGACAATGAAGATGTAACGCACAACTGCGACAGGCAACACCACTTAAATACAATACTTACAGCAATGCATAAAAGGCGGCGTGTAAGGATCTGTGGGTGGGCTGCAGGAATTAACAACTGCAACGGCCGTATGCAAGCTGCTATTCACTTTAGTTGTTTTTGTGGTGAACTGCTAAGCGGCATTTGTACTATTAACTACATATAAGGCACTGTTAGTAAGCACGACTTTGGTGCATCTTTGTTGGCACTGCAATACAAATGCCATTTATTCTCGTAAGCATTGAAGATAGATGAGTGGACAGTGGGAAGGAGCGTGGAATACTGCTGAATAGTTTAGGTAAATTAAGCGGAGCTTCCAATGGTAGAGGATGTTTCTTGAAGTGAACGAGACCAACTCCACAACCAAGATAATGGCAACAATGCGAACAATTAAGCAAAGAACTTATTTATACTCGATTACAAGCACACATGCTCCGTTGTAGAGTTATGGGCTATTACACATAAAAAAAAATTGTAGTTATCAGCATTATCAAAGAGTATACAGATCTTCGTGAAATGTAATACTAAATGAGAAAAATTTTCCATCCAAATTATTTGAAGAAATTTTAAATTTTAGAAAATACGCAATTTTAAATTTTAATACTAATTTAATTTTTATAAAATTTGCGCATGTTTTTTTATGAAAAAAAACTCTAAACTGAAATAAGTTTAATAAAAAATAATAATTTTCATAAAAAGGAGCAAGAAAAAACAGTTTTAATCAAAATTCGACTTTTTTATTTACTCCTCTTTGACATCAATTTAATTAACATTGTCGAATTTCTTAGAGATTCACCTTTAATAAATTTGTTTTTAATCAAATTTCATTTATTTTTATTTACCATTTTAAATTGTATATTTTTAACGAAAACATAAGTAAGTTTCATAAAAATCCATTCACAACAGTCCAAAATACCAGAAGTTTTATAAAACTAACTCTAAAATTCAAAATGGTGCAAATTGTAATTTTTTTTTCAAAACATCTTTAATGAAAACGATTCCACGAAGTTTTACGAAAATCAGTATAACTTTTGAAAATGCTTATATAGCCGACGTGTAATAAGCCCTTATATTTTCAAAACTCTATGCACATATACATAGGTATATATTAGGGTGTTCGATTATTCGCTTTTGTTCCAAACCGGGGTTTTCGAGTTATTCGAAAAATTGCAATTTGAAAAAAACCGATTCCCGATTTGGAAATTAAAACAAAAGCGGATAAACCGGTTTTATATTGCATAGTTTATATATAGTGAAAATATCTATGTTGGTAAGAAGTCATGGCGAAAAATTACAATAAAGCTATTAGCAGTAAATATAGCTTTTATTTCATTCATTTTTTTTTTATTGTTGTTGTTTATTTTGAAAAACCATTTGACGCTTAATTGAAAATTTTCCAACTTCATACCATAATCACTCACAATAGTGCCATAATTTGATTTTTTAAAAAATTACTTATGTACAATGAAAATTTGGTTAGATCGCTGTGATTTGTTTCTTGATAAAAATTAAGTAAAATACGTTATTTGATAAAATATATGAATCGATCTGGGGAGATCGATTTATTTTTTGACGATTCCTTCTTGCATCGATTCTTTTTATTTCGATTCGAATGGATTCAAAAATCGATTTTTTTATTTCGATCTGGCATTTCAAGTGCACACGTGTGTAGTCACTAAAGAAACAATCCATCAATTTAGCTACGAACTCGTACACCATTCACCATATTCACCAAATTTTGCCCCCAGCGACTATTTATTACCTGTTTCCAAACTCAACCAGATGAATGGGCGCTAAGAAATTTGGATCAAATGAAAAGGGCATCACTAAAAAAAAAACTTATTTTGAGAACCTTGAGAAACCTATTATTTGGAAAGAATTAAAAAATTCGAAAAACGCTGTACTAAATGTATCGAGCTAAAAGGGGACTAAGTTGTAATAAAACTATTTTTGGCGGAAAAACATATATTTTATTGAAAAAGTCACTGCCTTTTCAAATTGCTCCCGTACATATATAAGAAATAGAATTCGCTCAGCGATTTTGGCATACAAGTATTGGCGGGTAAGGTTGCAGCTAAAAGATGACCCTTTTTGTTGTTAATGGTTGGCCCAAAATTCCTGTACAAATTTCAAATGAGTTCTCACGATTTATTCCTTAAACGCGTGGTAACCTTAAAGCTTACTTTTTTAATAAATGCCAATTCAACTTAGTTCAAGACTCATTGAGCACCCATACAGTATTGGCCAATACAATAGCACCCCCATTTCAAAGTCATATTG
>NW_016163775.1:21533-34808 GCF_001687245.7 Rhagoletis zephyria | reverse complement strand
AAGCCGGTTAACTTTTCAATTATGCTCTGAATTTCCTAACAGTTAAATTGTAGTATCTGCTTGTGCCTTGGGAGACAATGCGAGTTGTTAGTGAGGTGTAGTGTGGCCTGCAGGGCATTTGTTAGTGTGTGCTGATATTGGGGCTGCTGCCATGTGGTGGTACCAGCCAAGGCAGGCTGATGGCACATTACGGTATAGCTTGGACTGATCGACGCTGAGCAGAACGTTTGACGCATAGTAGTTCAAAATTGGCATTTTGTTTTCACAATTCACTGAAGCCTTCATTTTTTACTCTATTTGATTATTTTTTCTAATGAAAGCTAAAAAAAAATTTCAACTGACCAGTTCGATTGCTGAGTGAAAGATCGACCTATCTCAGCTGCCGATTCAAAAACACCCTATTTCAGCACATTTTAAATTCATTTTGAAGTGAGATAGGGCGTTTTTGAACCGAATTCTGAGACAGGGTGTTTTCCAATAGAATTCTGAAATAGGGCGTTCTTGAAAAGTTTTTTGAGTTAGGGTGTTTTCCAACTGGCTGCCGAGATAGGTCATTCTTCCACTCAGCAGTCCAGTTGGGCGCGATTGTTGAATTTTTGTTTCTTTGTATTAAATTTTTTAGAGCAAAGTAGCAATTTTGAAGAAAATCGATTCTTCTGCTCCAGTTAATAAATGTTACATAATAAAAACTTAGTTGAAAAGAATTGTAGGGTTCCCCCAAAACGAAAAAAAATTTCACAAGAAAAATTTTAAATGTTACAAAAAAATCGCAAAAAAAATGTTGAGTTTGTTGGGTATGCAGTTTTATAGATCACTAAATTTTAGTAAAATAAGGTGCATTTTGCAAGTGGCTAAGAGGTCGCGTCGATTTTTTATAATTTCTTTTGCTAACATTTCGAGCACATCTGCATGCTAAATGAAAAATAAAAGCGTTTGTTATATCATTAAAAATCAACTAGCCACTTGAAAACTTGCACTTTATTATAGTAAAATTTAATGATCTACAAAACTACATTCCCGAAATTTTTATAAAAAGAAAAAAAAAATTTGGGAAATTTTTTTTACATTTCAATTTTGTTTTCGTTTTGGGAGAACTCTACAATTGTTTTGAAACAGTTTTTATTCTGTTAGATTTATCAACTGGAACAGGAGAATCGATTTTCTTTAAAATTGCTACTTTTTCAGCACTTTGCACTAAAAAATTTAATACAAACAAATTAATCAAATTGATGAAAAAATTAAGGCTCCAGTGAATTGCGAACGCAACATGCCAATTTTGAACCACTGTGCGGCGGCGTGTAGGTGGGGGTTCGGTTGGTCGGTGTTGTAGTTGTGCTGCTCATTTGAACTTTGTTGAGCCGTGGAGGCAGCGTAGCGGGTGTTGTGCGCCACTGCGGCAGCCGTGCTAATTTTTCGGAGCCATGTATGAGTGAAAACAACGTTAGATTGCCGAAATCACAGCCCCTGGTCGGGTAAAACCCGAGTCTTTCCGGTACGAAGAATTGGCTGTCGTAGGCACGGTATCAGAGAGAGATCATAGGGGACGCTGTAACAATTAACTAACTAACCCTATCCACAATTATGGTAGTATATCTGCTATCAGACAATTAATACTATTAGGGAATGCAGAAAAATTTTTTTGGTACAAAATATGTCCTCTGTCCTTAAAATACGAAATGCCTTAAATTTCAATTCTTTACTCACCATCTTCAATTTCAACTTTCAAAGCTTTATTCTCTTCCTTCAGCGCAATATTATCCTCCAGCAGTGTAAAGAGATCAGTTTCAGGATCTTGTTCGTTGTAATCAGGATCGCGCACACGACTGCGACTGCGCGTTTTGCCTTCTTGCGTGCGAAAGCGTGCCACGGGAATACGTCCGCGTCGCTCCATCGTGCAGTCAGTTAGTGATGACGTTGGTGTAAAATATTGTGATGTCAATTATGTGCAGACTTTTATGAAAAAAATGAAGAGGAAAATGTATTTAATTAGTAATAATATCAGCAAAGTGATTTTAGACTATACATAATTCCAGCACCAAAAAGTTGTATTTTAGTGAAAAAATAGCACACCTTTTATGCTTTTTGAATACCAACCTATTTTTCCTATTTTTTTTTTTTTGTTTGTAATTTTCAACATTGAATAGTAAGTAAAACCAACCTGTCAGTTCAAGTGCTAGCCAAGCACATTTGCTTTGTAAATAAAAAGGCAGGAAATTTTTTCGTTTTGTTTAATCCATTATACTATGACCACACGTATACATATGCACATTTATCGAAGAAATATGCAGTTGTATGCACGCGGCATTTTTTATATTTTTTACTTTGTTTTATTTTTTATTTAAAGTCGTCATTATGCTTGCTTGCTCTAGACTTGGGCGTCTAGTCTAATAAACTTCGATAGCACGAAATATGTCAAGCTTGCTTGCTGTTTTGCTTATTAACTTTTTCAAATTTTCGATTTTCTTATTAACTTCATTTTACTTGAGTGTTGTATGTATGTTTAATATGAGCCTATCATCGGATTCATGTATGGATTATATATAATGTCTGATGCTTTTCTGCTCTATGTATATATAATTACTATTACTGTTACATAGGTGTGTAAATGGTTTTGTTAAGATTCGCAAGGTACCCACATCTGCATGTATTTGGTACTTGTTTATATATTTTTTTTTCTATTTCATTTTCATTGTTTATAATGCAGCTGACTTGCTAATATTTAATTCACTTCACATTCTGTTTACTTTTCATGAATACTTGCGTGTTTGATTACGTTTACATTTTCTTATTTATCCTATAGCTTTTCAATTTTTGCATATTTTCTTTTATATGTATGTAGGTTAGACCACGTCAAAAAAAAATAAAAATAAAAAATGCTGCAATGCGGCCGGAATAAGACTCACATTTTAGCATTTGGTTTAGTAATGATCCTCCATAAATCTCCCCTCTCTACGACCACTCTAAGAGGTCCCGCGTCGAGCCTTTAGTTTTCCTTTTGAGGTCAATGTTATTTTCTAGGATCAATGAAAATGCTCGAAACTGAAAGAATAATCAATGTATTACATTATCGTTTAAGTATTATGCATGCTAAGATTCCTTAAATTCCAAAAAAAATTGGTATATACTACATTTGACCCAAATCGGACAAGGGATTAAAAAGGGATAATTTAGGAATTTAAATAATCTGAGCCTGCATAATACTTAAATGGCATATAATCAATGTACTCTTACAGTTTCGAGTGATTTCATTGATCCCAGATAATTATATTGACCTCAAAAGGAAGGGACTAAATTTTCTTACGTGAAATTCCGATTGGGAAACTAAAGGCTCGGCGCGCGACCTCTTAGAATCGTCCTGGAGCGGGGATCATTACTATACCAAATGCTAAAATTTTAGTCTTATTCTGGTCGCATTGCAGGACTTTTGTTTTTTTTTGACATGGTCTAATGTAGGTATATGTATATGTATATCTTTAATTGGTTTTACAGAAAATTATTTCCTTTATTAAGATAATAAACGAAGCTACAAGCTGCATTTTAAGACCAACGAAATTAATTTTAAGAGTTAAAACTTTGTAAATACACAGCATTCTAACAAAAAGATATCTTTTAAAACAAGCGGTTTAAATAAAATATTTAAAACTTTTCTTTTCCAAACATCAAGAACAAAAAATTACCTAAAATGTTTCTTACAGCTCATTAACAACTACAAATAAACCAGTGAATTTAACCAGTTGGCCAAATAATGCGGGCGCTTCTAAATCTGGAGTAAAGTTAAATAAAAAAATCAGTAAGAAATCGAACGTCGAAAAGGTCAGAAGGCCAAGAAGGCTTTTTCTTTTCGAATTTTGCCGACTGATGTGAAACCAGCATAAGCACATTCATTCTTAATGGCCTTGGGCCGAAGTTTTGTGAAGAAAAGGGGCCACAAAAGATCTAAGATCGCAGTGCACACCGCATATCAATATCTGTCTATTTACCGAGCACGGAAAGCGTATCTCTTCAAAAGTTCAAATAAGTATTTATGCTACTAAAAGGCCTCTCTCTTTCTAACTTTGCCGACTGTGTACCAAAAAGATTTTTTCTATTAGAAGATGGATTAGAAGACCCGAAACTTTTGTTATTCCGTAAAAAACAAAAAAAAAAGTAAAGAATCGTCCACGAAACATAGGCCTGATGTGGCATCAGAACGTTCATTCATTCATTGTCCCCTAAAAGGCCTTTTTAACTTCTTTAGGGCCTTGGGCCTAACAGAGGTGTTAGAGGTTTCTATCTATCGAGCACGGAAAGTCAGTCTATCCCTTCACGAATTTTGCCAACTGGATACAGAAAAGGTTTTCTTTCGGTAGTAATTGTAGTTGCAAATTACCGCTTCAAAATTTTTATTCTATTTTTTTTTTCTTTTTTCTTACAGTTTTAACCAGCAACGGCTAGAAAGAAGGATCTCAAATTTTTGTCGTGTACAAAAAAATATATTTCATGCTTAAAAAACAACAAAACAAACAAATTTCGTTAGCCCCAAAATGCAACTGCATTTTTTTTTTTATGATTTTCTTGAAGGTTAAGTCATAGTTTTTTTGTCCTTTACACATTTTCTGGGCGTGTAATTTTCTTAAGCATTATTATTTCATTCATATAATTCCATTTTCACTTTTTGTTTACGTTTTTTTTCTGCAATTGAATGGTATCTAAAATTGAGAGCTACTTAAAAATTATATGAAAAAATTGCGTAATTTTTCATTTTCACATATTTAACTTGAAGGACGTTGGTCCTACAATTAGCTGAATGCCTTACTCTTGAATTTGGAGGTTTCACTATTAATTGCTACGAAAACCTTTATACATAAAAAATATATGGAATATAATAGAATTTTATTTTTAGTCGCTATGTTTAATATATGCTTATGTTTAACATAGAAAATTAATAATAAAGGCGGCTTAAAGCGCACAGGGTACTTGTTTTTTGTGGTTTAAATAACACAGCTGCACACAAACCCGAAAAGAGTGTCTTGATCTGGGGACGCGACATATGCATGTATGTACTCCCTATATATTTTGAAGCGCTGAACACGGCACCGCTTCAGGATTGGCGCGACATTTATTCATTCCAACTTAACCATAATTTTTTCGCATGTTTCTTGGATTTTCAGACGTTTTTTGATTTTAAATTTGAACCAAGACCCGTTCCGTTGCGCCAATTTGGATAGCGGATTCGGATTGAGTGAGCTCAAAAACAAAATAATGCTTGTGTTGTGTGCCCTGATTAGGCCACTCCTTTAGTTTTGTGTGTCTGTGTAACTTTTGTTCAGTTTTTTTCTAATTATCCGTTTTCGGTCTAAAATACTTTGCTCTTCATATTGAAATTTCCTATATATAGTTACTATCAATTATAGTTAAATTTTGTTTAGTTTTTTTATTTGATTTTATTTAAATCAATTTAATCGTCGAACGTTTTACAATGTATTCGGTTAGACAAAAGTTACAACAATTCTTTGGAATTTCTGTATCATTTTTGATTATTTTTAGTTAGGGTTTATGGAATTTTGGGATTTTAGATGCCTGGTAGTTTTGTATTCGGTTAACTTTTTGTAATTTCTTCGGTTCTGTTGTTCTGTTCTTCATTCAACAATTACTCGAAAAAATGCCAATTTTGTTATTGTGGATAGAAAGCTGTGTGCGTATGAATGACTTGGTTAATTTACTTCTCAAATAAATAAAATAATAATAATAATAATGCCGATCACAGAATTAAAAAAAAAAAAACAATTAGTTTAATGCGATGAGCATAGTTCTTCAGTTCGAAAGTTTCCTTAAAAAAAAAAATGTATGAACAGAAAACTACTTAAAATTACTATGAAATTTGTTGCACCACCCTCGAATGCAATATGCAATTTTCTATGTACATACATGTGAAATGGATATATATAGTGAATTTTTTGTAATAGTAGTATTTCCTAACGGTAAAAGTACCAAGAAAAAAGACGAAAATGCATTAAACGAAGCATACAACCAGCTAGCTTTATATGTATGTAGCCAAGGCTGAAAGTGGCAATGGAATGGCTGAATATATGTACGTAGGCGTCGTCAAGCCCCGTGGAAAGTGTAAAGTGGAAAGGTTAATGGCAAGGCAAGACAATGTGGATCGCGTGTGTATGATAAATAAATGATGTGCGTGTGAATGTGTAAATATGTTAATTTCTACGATGCCTGCTTAAGCATTTACATATGTATATACAAAAAAAAATTAATGGTAGGAATTATTAATTAGGGGATCGACAGCATATGGATATGGCGCAAGAAATTCCTTAACTGAAATAGTTTCAGTTTAGTGCTCGCTCGCGCCTGCGCAGTTATGAAAAGTCGAAAAGGTTTTTGCTCGGGGCATCTATGTACATATACATGTGCGAATGTCCCGCTTTTTTGCATAATTACAGATATTGCAGTTGCAAGATATTTCATTTTTCTTTTCGCTTTCCATTTTTCTTTAGAGATTCCAGTGTAGGTTTTCATTTGTAAAACTAATTTAATTCATTTACAATATATAATATAATTGTACTACATACAAAAATCTATGTATACGTGTTAGTTAGCGTCATGTATCATCGTAAGGGACGAACGATTGGTTTTTCAACTTTTATGATTTTCCGAAATTAGGATAAAAGAAATAAATGATATGAGAAGCCAAAAGCAACTAATGGCGTATTAAATGTGTTTTTAGGTAAAAAAAAAAAAATCAATAAAAAATAGCAAACTAGTAAAATATTTACGTGTCGATTTTTAAAATCAGCTTTTTGAGACCAAATCATTGTGGGTTATTTTTTGTGTTTATCGAAAACTTTTTTTAAGAAGTTTTACGCTAAATGCCTTACTCACTAATATATACACACGCATACACACATACGCACACTAATGCGATAGTTAATTTTAAATTTGTCTTCTTTTTTATCTTTTGTTTTTAGTTATTAGTTTTGCTATTATTTTTGTTTTTTCCTTTGTTAGTAGTTCCCTTTCACGCAGCTAAAAATTATGCAATTTTCATATATACAGTGCTAAATCGGTTTGTGTTTTTCATTATTTTTGTATGGGGGTGAGAGGCCACGCTAGCGGCGGCAATTCATGGGCACAGCACTCAGTACGAAATTTCATTATAGTTCCTCTTCTCACTTTCACTTCTCTCCCTCTCACTGGAATAGTGGCTGGGCGTAATTTAGTTGTTTCTTAGCCATGCCGCCAACGCCAATTCCACCACCGCCACTACAGTACTGCTGCTAACTGTGCCTACGGCGCTAAAGCAGCTTTTCCATGTACGCATGTAAGTATTCATTAAGGCGCGCAGCACCGCTGCTACCTCTGCTAGAAGAGGATGAAACCGCCAGCGTCGCTGACACCTTTTTTGTTGTTGACGCTTTCGTCATACCCGCGTCTTTACTATCAGTCACACAGTCACTGGCCTGTACCGCTCGATACCACTTGTCGAAGGACTCTTTCGGAATGACTTCACTGTCGTAGATTAGATCGAATATGCTACAAATGAGCTGATTGGCAGTTGGCGTTTCATAAACCTTCTGCATGGCGTCGACAATGGCGTCGAGGCAGGCCACCTCATGCGTTTCGAGGCCGTCTAGGCAACGTCTCAGTAGCGGTATGCATTTGTGTCGAAAGAGTTCGGAGTCTAGTTCTCTACTACTTTTAACAGTTTGCGTCGGCGCCGTCGTCGTCGCCGGCATCACAGTTGCGTAATCACAGCAGAGAAATTTTGTAAGGCTGCGTATAAAATGCGTATTTATGTGCACATTCGTATTTATGTAGTCAATGGCTAGGTCGCAGCCATTGATCGTATTCAGCAAATACTCAATGCGCGTCACTTGTTCCGCTATGGCAGCGGGATACGTCGACGTTGACTTTTCTCTCTGTGGTGGCTTGTAGTTACGATCGTGTATGTACTGGAAGTGGTTTAAGTTGACAAATGCTTGCCATTGTGCGGCATCGCTAATGAATTGCTGTCCATGATCCAGTTTGAATTCCTTGTTCCATAGCTCACGCGTGTACGTTGTGCCAAATTCGCTGGTGAAGTAAGTGATGAGCGCATGGAGAAATCGTTTTGTGAATTTGCTATCGGCCGCCCATTGTGGCAGCCAAATGTCGTCGAAATGCAAAAGTTGCTCATGCAGCAGCGGTCCTATAAATTCAAATACATACGTCCACAGATTCGGTACGTCAATTAGCAGTTCGCGCAGCTCGTCGGCCAATTCCGTGTACACTTCCGTAAATATTTGTGGCCCACACATTTTGGTACGCATCAGGTGCACGAATATAGCCGCGCAGGCTTTGCGATGCGCGCGCTTCACTGTCTGCAAGTATAGGTAGTCGCTAAGTAGGTAGTTGAGCAATGACTTTTGTTGGCGCGTATTGAGACTATTCCACTCGTTGACTGTCTCCTGTTGCCAGCCGTTGCTGCTGTGACTGCTGACAGCGGCGAGCAGCTCTTCGATCAGCTGATTAAGCAGTTTTTGACATTCTTTCTTGCTAAAATCTGGCAAGTCAGCGTGTTCCATTGAAAACTGTGTACCTTTTTGCTGCTCTTGTGGCGAGGACGCATCCATCGGCAAGTCATTTGATTTTTCTTGCCTATCGAGCGCTTGAAAAGGATTGTTGGCCATGGCCGACACTGTAGACATGCCTGTTGTGGCGCCAATCATAGAGGACTGTCGCTTAAATCCGCCGCTGTTTGCCGCAGTGTTCGCGCCGCTGGTGTTCATTTTTAAAGAACTAGCTGGCTGATTGGTGCGCCAGAGGTAGAGTCCGGGGCTGCCGAGTTTTGTTGTGCTTTGCGTTACCTCGTCCCTAGCAAAATTCAGTTTGTTGACGTCAATATTAACATTTTGTTGTTCATGTGGATGCATGAACTGCTGTGACTTATGCGATTTCGTATAATGGTGCCGTTGATTACCCTGATTGCCGCCGCCACCGACGCTGCCCCCACCTCCGCCATAGTTGCCCAGCCGATTGTTCTTCTCGTACATGCTGCTGCCGACTCCTGCCTGTATTTTGTCATCCTGCTTCGCACTAATCGCTGAGCGTCGCTGGGATGATTGCTGTAGCTGCTGCTGAGGCAGCATTTGTTGCTGGTGCTGCTGTTGTGGCTGAGCCTGCGGATGATCCCAGGTGCGCGCACGCAAGTCCATAACATCCTGCATCATGAAACGCACACGGCTGCTGATCTTGAAGTGGCCGCCTGATTTATTGCTGCGCGATTTGTGTATAATTTCATGTATTCTACGAAAGATTTTATCCATTCGAGCATTGCTTGTGTGCTCCGGAGATTCCAATAGATGCCCGACTGTGGTCAGTAGTTTGCACATGTACTCCAGCTTCTCCTCGGAGCCATGCTCCAGTAGGGATTCGATGCACAAGAATACACGGTCGTTGGTTAACGATTGTAGTTTAAACATTTCACCAATGAAGCGAACCGTGCCCCAAGCACGACGTCGAAACTGATATTCTTGGTCTTCCAGTTCGGCCTGCAGTTCCAGCCGCTCTTTGGAGTCGACGCAACTCTCCAACTTATCGACCAGCGGTTGCAGCTTCAATTTCTTCGCATTTGCATCGTTTACATTTGTCTCGAACTCAGTCTGAATGCGGTTGATTAGCGAACTAGAGAAAAGTGATTTGCTCTCCGCTTTGATTTCTTGGAAAAGCACTTTGCAAAACTTGGCGTATGTAGGGGCGAAATTCGGTTCGCTCACGGTTTTTTCGAAAATCAATAGCATCACCTGTGAAGCACGAAAGTGTGATGAATATTATTTGCATGTCTATAGATATCGATGATCCTGTGCAATAACACAATTCACAATTTAAAAAAAAAAAAACCGTTACTACTGTTAAGTGGCTCATGTCTCTCTAATCCTTGTCGAATCTTTAGTATTTACTTTAGCAATCCTTACTGCTTACTTTAGTAAAAGACGTAAAACGATTAGACAAGGATTAGAGACAAGAGCCACNTTATTTGCATGTCTATAGATATCGATGATCCTGTGCAATAACACAATTCATAATTAAAAAAAAAAAACGTTACTACTGTTAAGTGGCTCATGTCTCTAATCCTTGTCGAATTTTTAGTATTTACTTAAGCAATCCTTACTGCTTACTTTAGTAAAGGACGTAAATCGATTAGACAAGGATTAGAGACAAGAGCCAGNCTCTAATCCTTGTCGAATCTTTAGTATTTACTTTAGCAATCCTTACTGCTTACTTTAGTAAAAGACGTAAAACGATTAGACAAGGATTAGAGACAAGAGCCACTGAACAGTAACAACAGTTTTTGTTTTTTGAATTTTGAATTGTGTCGTTATGGCACACGACCATCTATATGTATTTAAGGAAAAAGATGGGCTGACTTATTATTCGATTGAAATCTAAGCTGAGTTGTAATTATGCGAAAAATTAAGCTGAACATTTACATTATAATGACGACGGGACGAGAAAAATAGAAATTAAAAAGATGTATATGTTTCAATTTCAAAATTTCAGCTGTTAAAACAGAATTTAATATATACAAAAATTTCGATATTAACTCGCAATCTTCAACTCGAATATTAAGTGAGCTGTTTTCATAAACCTACTTCGCACACTATGACAAACCAGAAATGTTTCAGCTCAAGGGGCAGTACTCAAATCTGAATTTTCAAAGTGTTTGCAAAGCAATGCCACATCGGNAGAAAAATAGAAATTAAAAAGATGTATATGTTTCAATTTCAAAATTTCAGTTGTTAAATATATACAAAAATTTCGATATTAACTCGCAATCTTCAACTCGAATATTAAGTGAGCTGTTTTCATAAACCTACTTCGCACACTTTGACAAGCCAGAAATGTTTCAGCTCAAGGGGCAGTACTCAAATCTGAATTTTCAAAGTGTTTGCAAAGCAATGCCACATCGATCATATCAATATGCCTACTTGTTGCATTTTCTCCTGTGTATTCATCGAGATGCTGGTCATCGACTTGAGTAATACATCGAAGTTGTCAGGTGTCAACTTGTTCAGTACGCCGCGCACTCTCTTCAACACAGCGTCGATGTCATCGTTGGCGCCCGAAGGCGAAACATTATTCGATTTGCTGCGTAATGTTTCCGGCTGCCAAGCATTCTCACACTCCGACAGCTTTATCTCCTCCTTCAGCGACAACTGCACACGTATAAAGTCGACTTTCCGTTGTTGCTGCGCGCTCATCACGCCAGCGGCACCGCCGATTCCGCCCTGGCCCACTGCGCCGGCTGCAGCCGCAACACTTAGTACGCCACTCACAGCACCACCTCCGCCAGCCTGATGCTCGTGATGTTTCTTCGTTTGTGCGCTGCGTCCACGCTTGCCGCTCACCAATTCCATTGACTCATTGAAATTCATGTGTTGGTATTGTTGCTGCTGCAGATGCTGATGTAGTGCCAGTGAGGACATGTTGTGCGCGTGATGCGTCAGGTGATGATGCTGCTGACGCGAAACGAATAGCTGTGAAATGCAGTCACCGCGCTGACACGATACCATGGGCGGCTTGCGCGCCTCGCTGGATTTCGAAAGCGCCTTTAGCTCATCCAGCGAGTATTTGCGCGGTTTTGGCGGCCCCACAGCACTGTCGGGAGAGGCTGCAGTAGTAGCTGCACTATTGGCAGTGCTTACAGTAGCAGTTTTTTGACCATCACGGATGCTGGACGCGCTACTGGTTTTGGTAAGCGTTGCCGTGCTGACATTCTGGGTGCAATCTACAGTGTCTTTCGTCGTGGCGCTTTTATTTTTATTAATTTCCTTGTGGGGTGAATTGGACTTTGTAGATTGTCGCCTTTGTAGTGGTTGTTGCTGCTGTTGTTGTGGTAGCACCGGGGTCGGGGTCGACGACGATGACGACGCCGTGCCTTGACAATCTTTGACCTCAGCGAAATCGCCAAATTTAACATCTTGCATACTGCTTGCGGCCTCAGCAGCATCTTGTTGCATCCGCATTTGTAATCGAGCGCACATTTCTTCCTCATCTTCACAAGCGGACGAAGAACTGTTTAGAAATTGCAATTGCTGTTCTGACGATGATTGCAAGAATTGTGCAACGATTTCCTGAGTCTTCAGGTGCTTTGTTGGCTGCGACAGTAGTTGCTGCAGTTGCGGCGAAGTGTGCAAGTGTGAAGTGCGATCGGTCGCTTGATGAATGTCCGTGAGGAAATCACCTTAGAAATGGCATTAAAAAAGGACAATTTATACATATGTATATGCAAAAGAAGAAAACAAGGGCAAAGGAATAAGAAAGTAAACTAATCTAAAATCGACATTAAATAAACAGACCGACAGTATTAAAGACCGCCGCGTGCCAAATTATAGTCGGCTATCTCTCAAATTGAGGAATTAGTTTGCGTTCCAACAGACAGACAGATGGACATGTCCAAATCGATTCAGCTCAAAATCGTAATAACTTTGGCATAACATTTTATGGGTTTATCTCTTCTTTTTATTGTACTTCCAAACATCGAATCAAAGTCATAATACCACTTTATTTTCATGAAAGGTTTAAAAATCTATCTCAACTCCCTAGTCGTTTTTCGAGAGAATTGCTAAAGATTTATATCTGGCCAGGGACAGTCACTCCTCAAGAACTCTTTGATGAATTTGTATGCTGTTACAAAAATGACATGATAAGCCAGATGTGAAGTAATTTTTATAGACATAAATAGAGAGAGATATATGTATATGCGGGTGTCCATAAATTACTGAGGTTTGTGCGCAATTTCAACCTTTCCGTCGTGGTGCGATCTCGATTTATATCAGACTTTCACTCGACACGAAAATGGGCAATGCTAATGTTGTCGAGTCGTGAAATTATGTCTAATTTACGACTTACGCAATAAGGCCGACTGTAAATCCTCCGTAAAGCCAAACAGCA
Organism: Rhagoletis zephyria; assembly: GCF_001687245.7. NCBI lineage: Eukaryota > Metazoa > Arthropoda > Insecta > Diptera > Tephritidae > Rhagoletis > Rhagoletis zephyria. The sequence continues at coordinate 21,884 of NW_016163775.1, read as the reverse complement.
ATGAAGACAATATGAAAACATAAGTTTACTCATTGTCACTTCAAGCCTACGACTCTACGAAAAGTTATCTTTATTTATTTTGTTCACCTACTTTTTGTGTTCGTTTTCGTCGTCAAGCCGCCTGTCAAGCTCCCACTTTTTGTCACGCTGCCGCTACGTTGTTGCAATGCTGATTGATGTGGATGTTGCTGTTGCTGTTGCTGTTGTTGCTGCTGCTGTTGTTGTTGTTGTCTTAAATTCGCTGTTGAAGTTGTTGTCGTTTCTCTTAAAATACCACTATCGTTAGAACTATTTGCATTATTTATATCAGTCAGGATGTTGCTTGATGTTGCCGTTGTAGTTGTAGTTGTA
>NW_016163775.1:20116-21195 GCF_001687245.7 Rhagoletis zephyria | reverse complement strand
GTTGTAGTTGTAGTTGTAATTGTAGTTGTAGTTGTCAAATTTTTAGTTTCTAAATTATTGTTAAGATTATTATTTGTATTGGCATTGGTTAATATACTTTTGTTGTTGTTGTTGCTGTTGCTGCCACTATTATTACTAATACTATTGTTATTGTTACTGCTGCTTAGCGATGCAGCATTGAAGCGTTGGCTACTAACTTCACTTTGCTTATGGAGCTTCTTTTGGCTTTCCTTGGCGCGCTTCGAGGCTTTGCGACCCTTTTTCGTATTTGCAGCAGCGCCGCTCTGCTTCATTGGTAGGGAACTAACTGCGCTCGCACCACCACCACCACCACCACTACTACTAGTACTAATGGATGCAGTCATTGCGCCGCCAGCTGTATGCACATTGATGCTGGTTTTTCTTTGCTGCTGCTGCTGTTGTTGTTGGTGTTGATACTGCTGCCGCAGCATTTGTTGTGGTTGTGCATATGAATGATGTGTGGGGGTCGAGGTGGCTGATGACGAGGCACCCGAAGTGATGGGTGAAGTTTTTTGTGTAGTTGTCTTGCTGCTGGTAGTAATGGTTGTTGGTGCACCTCCAATGGGTATGGAAACCGCCGCTGAGCTGGCTGATGTATTCGATTTGCTGCTCTTTAACTGCGTATTCGTAGCGGATGTGGCCGTTGCAGCTGCAGGTGTATCTGCGTAATTGCCGGCTGGTGTTGCAGTGACAGATTCCGCGCCAGCATTCACGCGCAAAACATCATTGCCTGCGGTTGTGGTTGTCGTTGCAACATCTGCAAGTTAAAAAAACGGAATTTGTTAGCAAAAATGACTAGCTTGCCTAAATAGGTGTTTGTGTGCATGTCTAACAGTTAGGACAATTGATATTTACTTTGGGTCTGCGCGAATTTGGAGTGCTGTTGTGTCTGTACTGGAAAAACAGTAACGGTAACTAAGGATCTCTGCTCTGGAGATTGCATGAAGTCAGATTTGCTGTGATCTTCCTCGCCGCCACTTAGCGTTGTCGCTGAAGTAACAGCCGATATATCAGATTCTTCGTATTGCTCATGCGCGAATTTATTATCCGCGTCGCTG
>NW_016163775.1:0-20016 GCF_001687245.7 Rhagoletis zephyria | reverse complement strand
GCCGAGAGGAATGCCACAATATCTCAATTTCGGTACCACACACTCAAACGCACATACACATGCATCAAATGAATCAAAAATTTTCGGATAGTTTTTCACATGAAATAAAAAATTGCACTTTTCATTTACAAAAAGCACAAATACATGCATCAAATGCTCATACATACAAGCACATACTACATACATACATGCATACCTATGAGTCTACTATTTTAATACACACACACTCACCAACGCCTGCTTGTTAACGGTAAATGGCTTTCATCCTTTTGCCTAAATTAATCCCTATAAATACTTATTTAAACCGCTTCAAACTTATAGTCTGAGCAGACCATTTTGCATGTCCATACTGCTGCAACGAGATAACGGGACATGATGAACTTGTTTTACATACATAAATACATACATACGAACACATATGAAGTACTGTGTGTGCTGATTTATTATTAATTATTTTTAAGCTTTTCATTTAATGTCTGTATCTCTGTAAGCGTATAGTAGCGTTGACTAACCAAGTTAAATTTGAAAAAAAAAGAAAACACACACACACACACACACATACATACACGTTTCACTAAAAACATCATTTAAATGGATATTTAAACTTTTTTTGAGCTTTAACGGTAGCAGGCGCTTACAGCTTGTAGTTGCTAACACTAATAAAGTAGAATAGAAAAAAATAAAATAAAATAAAAGTAAGAAATAGTAAAAAATTAAAAAAACCAAATTTAAATTGAGTTATTTATAAACAATAATGCAATTAGTTTATTTAGGTAGGTAATAAGTAGAAGTATGATTTGTCGTACTCCAAACGAACTTCGTAGCTTTAGTTGTAGCTTTGTCTTTTCTAAATCGTATACTAGTACGTTACATGCCTATATAGTAGTATTACTTTGTCGTAGTGCTCTCAGCAATATTTACACCTCTTATTCACAACGATTTGTGCACATCACTAATATTTTATCTTTTTTCCACAAAATTTCTCTATTCCTTTCTACAGAAAAGGGTAATTATGAAGGTTTTGATGGTCGTTATAAAGGTGAGTTAACTTTTCTTTACGCTCTCATGAAATTTTCCTAATTCGCCACCCGTCTCTCCCTCTCTCTCTCCTCGACGCAATCTCTTCTGCGCTCGCTATAGGTATTAAAGAAGGTCAATATGTCCCGGACAATTCGGGAAAATATGTTCACATTGAAGGTCCAACTGGTCCACCAGCTCCACCATATGTGCATATAGAGGGACCTGATGGCGGCTTCGGCGGTAACGGCGGCTTTGGCGGCGTTGGCGGCAGAGGCGATGGCGGCGGTGTCGGACCAGGCGGCCCAGGCGGACCTAAGGGACCCGGCGGTCCGAAGGGACCTGGCGGCCCAAAGGGACCACCCGGCCCACCTGGTCCACCAGGACCACCAGGTGGTTAAAGTGAATCGAATGCAAAAACGATTCAAGCATTTATGTTCTTAGTTTAACTAAATTATTTTTACTAATTTCCTTTTTTTTATTTTCTATAAAATTAGGACCATTCGGCCCCACTGGACCCGGATCTAAGGGACCATTCGGCCCACCCGGTCCACCCGGTCCACCCGGACCAACTCGTCCCGGCCCAGGCGGCCCATTCGGACCACCAGGCCCACCCGGACCCACACGTCCCGGTCCAGGCGGTCCAGGCGGTCCACCCGGACCCACACGTCCCGGTCCAGGCGGTCCACCTGGACCACCAGGCCCATCTCGCCCAGGCGTAGTAGGACCATACGGCCCAACACGTCCCGGCCCACCAGGACCACCAGGACCACCAGGACCCGATCGTCCAGGCTCACCCGGACCACAATCACCATACCAACCATTGAGACCTGGCGCACCAAGTGATCCTAGGGATTCGAATAAGAATACACCCGGCTACTTGCCACCTGTCTCGAAAACTGGTAAAATAACGCAACCATTTAAATCATCATCATTAGTTGTAGAAGGTGGTGAGATACCCACGAAAACCACACAAACCACCACTACATCTTTTGTGCCAAATTATGGTAACAATAATGATTATGCACAAAAGAAGGTCACCACAACCACTACTAGCACCAATACTAATACTAATACACAATTTAATAATAATAGCAATAATGTTAAAACTCCATTAACCTATATTCCTCCTTCTTCTCCCCCCTCTCCTCCCAAAAAACTCACCACCACCACCACCACCACTACTACGACCAACACGAATACCAATACGAATACGAATAATCCGCCAACATCTTATCAACAAACCAATAAATACTTACCACCGAATCGCGGACCTTTAACGGATACTTTCAACCGACAGCAAAGCTCGGTTGAGAAGCAACAACCGCACAAGACTATAACTACAACAACTACGACAAATACAAATACAAACAACGGCAATAAATACGGACAAAACTTTGACACGAACGCGTACCAGCAACAAAACCAAAAGACGGTGGAAAAGGTAACAACAACAACAAGCACTTTTGATACCAATAAGAATACATACACAAACACGGGACAGAAGTTCAACAGCAACATTGGAGGCGGTGGCTCCGGTAGCGTCACCCAAACTCCGGGATACCAAATTGGTCAGAAAATAACTACCACAACGACTGGTACAAATACATTTGGACAAATTCCCGGTTTCTATAATGGACAGAAAGTTAACGATAAAGTAGTCGAAAAAATCACTACTACAATAAACGACGGCCGCGTGCCCGGTTATCAGACCGGTCAGAAAGTTGTTGAGAAAGTGACCACCAAATACGAGACCAATCGACAACCGGAGCGAAATGTTGTGACCAATACGAATACCAACTACCAAACGCCACGCCCCACTTTTCCACCAACAGAACTGAATAACGAACGACAATGTGCCTGCGAAGCAGATAGAATACATTCATCCAAACAACAACAAACCACAACCACTTCCTTTGGTAAACCGGCGTCGAATAGTAATCAATTTAGTAAGCAACAACAATTCCAAACCACAACAATTGCAGGCGGTCAAGCCAGCTTTGGTGGTATAACCAACGCAATGTCACTGTTACAACAATTACCAGTCTTTCCACAAGCGCCCGGTTATGCGGCATCCTATGCACCGGAAAATATACCCAAAGGTGCAATTATAGCATTCATGCCGGTAATTATTTTGCCACAATCGGCTTATGAGCAATGCGACAACAACAATGCCATACACGCGAATGACAGATATCAACAACAAAATGTCGATCCCTTCCCATTGGGTGTGCAGCCCGCGCCCATACCGTTCAGCTTCAGTCAGATTACGGGTGGCGCACGCAAAGATCAGTGCATGTGCCCATGCTCCTGTACACAGAACATACCAGATAAGTTCCATAAGAAACGTGACATTGACGCAACGGAAGGACTGAATGCAACGGCAACGGACGTGGGTGAGAAAGAGATTGCTGCTAGTGCGAAATCGAGCGATGATAGTGAAAAGGAGACGCTTGTGGCGAAAGCGACGGAAGCATTAGATGTCGAAGCGCTAAAGGCGGTAGAGAAGGACGATGAAAAGGAAGTGAGTAAGAGCGCAGAAAAAGAGACGGAAACAGCGGTAAAAGGAGATAACAATAAAAGTGACCTTGTTGAGGCGGCAGCGACGCCGGTGACGTCGACAGCAGCCAAGGTTGGCGAATCGGCGGCGCAGGACGAAGTTAAAATCGAGAAGAGTGAAAAGATCGAAACGCCAACCGAAACAGTGGTCGAAGTGGAAAAGAAAGACTAAAACGACACAGTGACGTTAACATAACGAACAGAACGACGACGATACGAATAAAAAAAATTGTCATCTCCATTTAAATCATGCAAGAAATTTTATTCAAATCAAGGATGACATTAACAAGATATCTGAGGATATACATGAATGAAATCAACGTCGTCCGTTATAAATTTTATATACATAAAAAAAACAACGTCAACAACACGACAGCCACCGTTCCGTTCCCGTTCCCGTTCCTGTTCCCGTTCCTGTTCTCGTTCCTGTTCCTGTTCCTGTTCCCGTCCCGTCCCATCCTGTACACCCGAAACACGCTTGTTTCTTTTTGCTCAACCGTCAATACAAATGCTGTTGAAAGCATTTCGATAGTTGTGTACGTGTTCCTGCTACCGTTCGTGCAAGCGTATTTGGCAGCTGTTTCACTTCCTTACCAGCATCCTAGTGCAGTGATAACTCCCGCATCCTTACCGCAATCCTGTCCAACACAAATGGTTTCCACATCCTTACCGCAATCGCTCGTCAATCCTCAAACATCCGGAATCCTTATCCTAACGCCGACATACCGAGTATATCCTGTTCCTAATTCCAATCCTGCTCCCGATATCCAGTTGCCGCTTTTGTGTTCATGTCTTTACGATGTTTAAAAAAAAAAAGAAAAAAATTAAATTTTATGCACTATTGTAAGAGACAACGGAAACATGTTTAAAGAGGACCGTAAGAGAGAAAGAGAGAAATTTCAATGAAGAAATAAAGTCGCAAAAAATACTCTTAGCATATAATATACTATTTTAACTATGTAAATTATAGTATAACATTTCCTTCCTCTCTCGAACCGTTAATTAAAAGTGTGTACTCATTTTATGAAAATGTTAAAAAAAAAAATTGTTGAATTGTTTTTTTTTTTCGTTTGCTAAAATAATGCTTTTTATATGTAACGCTCTTCTACTATCTGTGTATTTATATATATATTGTAAAATGAAGCCAGTTAGGAATGTATGAGGCATGTTCCTCTAGTTCATTGATATATCCTTATATTAATAAGCTACATTTTTAGCCTACTTCACACTATTTTTTTTAGCATTGAGCGCTTCAAGCAAAACTATAAAGACATTCAATTGTATTTTCGTTTGTAGGTATTCGCCGGCTATCGGCAATGCTTAGATCAGTTTTAAGTACAGTTTTTGAGCCGATTTATTTTTTTATACCAAGCCAATTGCTGTAATGTGAAATGTTGTTTTGTATGCTTGGCTAATTATTATTCGACGTATTTGTTTCCTTTATTCTACTTTGTTCCACTTTTGAAATTTTTTTATTTTTAGTTACTAGTTTTTTTTTAATTTTTACTATTATAATACATGAAAAATGTAAAATTGTTTATTTAGATTTGAGGGAATACAATTTTCTTCGATTTAATAAAAAACAAAATGTATTTAAATATAAAAAACAAAACTAAAATTCGTTTTTTTCTGTGGAAAACCAGGAAATCTTTGAACCAACGGTGAGCAATTCCCTTATAATTGCTAAAATTAATCATACCAATAAGCTGGCCAAGCTCATTTGTAAGGCCCTTTCCAAGAACTGGGTGGATCTCGAGGTGCGTCGAGTCTAATCTCGAACTAGACACCTATTTCTGTAGCATATGTTAGAGAATCCTTCCTTCGGATTAACTTACGATTAGGGGGAATTATTGTAGCATATGGATCTAGCTAAAGGGTTTTTTCTGGAGATGGCACTCGGAACTTATTCAAGCAAAAGGCTTAGTACGTCGTGCTGAATATTTTTTTTTTGTACTTTTTTGTTTTTTTGTCGGAGCTGAATACACTAAAGAACGCGCGTAGAAAACAGAAACTGTTTTAACGTTCTTTTTAAACATTTTTTTTTTTTTAAATCTACTTAATTTATAAATAAATGAAAGCAGATTGATGGGTGCCAAAGAGCTCAGTTTTTCGTCTTTTAACAAATGGGTGCCAAAAATCACAAACCTAATCCTTGCAAAGGCGGCACAGAAAAACACAAAAAGTGTTCCACCGGCGAAACCTCTTCAAAGCAGGAAGGGAAAATGGGATTGTCATGTATGCCGATTATATGTAGTCAGGTGTTTGTGCCATGTAAGTAGTCCAGTCAACAGTCCCACAAGCTGTCTGCAGTTCTTCTTTCAAAACTTCCCAGTAATTTCTGCACGACACATTCACCAAGTTTCGGATGGTGGTTTCGATTGCAGAAGGTGATAGTGCTATAATATGTTGCGGTCCTACGAATACCTGGTCTGAGCCTTCTCTGCCTAAATAGTTAGATACCTTATTACCAGGTACTCTCGAGTGACTTGGGACCCAGAGTAAGACAAGTCCGTTGTGTTTCCAAACATAATTTAGTCTACACTTGCGTTGGCTTGTTTATGCCTTGAGTGAACCTTGGCTGTTCCTTAAGATGCGTAAACTCCTGCATCTCCACCTGTTTTCTACCACGTAGTTAATGGCCTTAAGGGTTTGGAAATACATCGGCTTGGAACACCGATGCATATTACTCAAGAGAAAAGCGAAAGGTAATCGCCAATGTCTTCGACATAGACACCAAATCCTGACCCGGTGTCAGTTTTGGAGCCATCCGTGTGTGAGCACGGGCTCAGTATTGGAATTAAACCAGCATTAAGCGTTAGGGAACTCAACCTTGCATACTCTTCTCAGCAAAGGTAATTGTTGCTTTATATCCCAGAGAACTGAAAATACACTCCACCTCATACCAATATCAATTTGTTTAAGCCTGCAGGTGGCCTTTAAGGCCTCCCCACGTAACAGACTAGAGCTCAACGCTATAAATATGCACATAACTGGTGGCCTTGTACTATTGAACTGTTATATGTATCTCTAAATCTTCAAGCTACCTTAAGGAATTTGTAGCGCAGCTCTGAACTAAGGGAAGAAGGCATACTTCTATTACTAAATTTTAGGACTACAGAGTTCGCATACATAGCATACAATTTTTTTTAATGTGCTTTGTTAAGTAACTTACTTAACTTAAGTTCTTAAGAGATGGAGATATTTGCTGAATGGCAACACGTACATATATGACTGTCGAAGAGACACTCTATTCTGGCGCCATGTTTAACGCCCACGCCGCCTCAGACTGAGAGGCTTGACGACAAGGATTCATAGACTATGCATGTACATATGTACCTCATTTAGGCAGGGCTTTGCAATGCCGCCGCCGTAGCTGCGTATGTAACACATTTACTCGCACGCCTTAACCTAAAAATCATATTATTTAAAAGTAATTGAATATTGGCGAGGGATATTTTTACACAGTATTCCTTATGCACATATATATTACTTATTTTCTTCACTTACATATATAACAATTGTAGAATGAATTTCGAGTTTGCCAATAAAAATTAAAAAAATGGAATTTTAGTCTCTCGAATCATTGTTTTTTACTCAATGTATTTTTTTTCACTTGGTGACACACTAGATTTGTTCGCTTTGGCAAGAAAACATTTTCAGCATTTAATGTTAACATTATTAAAATTGGAAAAATAGTAAAATTTCAAAAATTACAAAATAAATAGCTGCGAAAGATATTCTGCAAGCTGCCATTTTTTTAATTTCGAGGTAAACTCTTGATAAGGTACAGATATCGAGCCCTAACCGCCAAAATAACATAAAACAGGACAGGATGGTTACCGTAAGTAATAGTAAATGTGACCATCGCAAATATAAAATTTTCCGCTCATTGTGCGCAGGGGCGTTGAAGTTTTCGATATGTTTCATATAGGGAAGATACATTTTTTCGTATGGTTGCTGTAAAATCGCTAAAATTAAATATTTTTTGATCGAATAAAAATATAATAATATATAATATATATATATATATAAATATATAATAATAATACCTTCAGAAATCTTTAAACAATCAAATGGTGATGCTGTCCTGGGGGATGACGGCAAGCAAATTGAAAAAGCAAAATTTTTTGCATATTTTGGACCACCCTAACGTACACTTACGTATGCGCAATGTATTTATAATTGAATTCGATTTCTCAGCCGAAAAATATGCTGCGAATAAATGAATTTTTGTATANGGCAAACTCTTGAAACTTCACAGATATCGAGCCCTAACCGCCAAAATAACATAAAACCGGACAGGATGGTTACCGTAAGTAATAGTAAATGTGACCATCGCAAATATAAAATTTTTCGCTCATTGTGCGCAGGGGCGTTGAAGTTTTCGATATGTTTCATATGGGGAAGATACATTTTTTCGTATGGTTGCTGTAAAATCGCTAAAATTAAATATTTTTTGATCGAATAAAAATATTACCCTGCCGAAATCTTTAAGCAATAAAATGGTGATGCTGTCCTGGGGGATGATGGCAAGCAAATTCAAAAAGCAAAATTGTTTGCGTATTTTGGACCACCCTAACGTACACTTACGTATGCGCATTGTATTTATAATTGAGTTCGATTTCTCAGCCGAAAAATATGCTGCGAATAAATGAATTTTTGTATACTTACCTATTTATAAAAGCTTTCTAGTCATTGTTATTTGCTTATACAAAGCTTTCGATAAATGTGTTTGGCTTGTGTGCTAGCACAGTGCTGCTAATATTGGAACTTTGTCTAATTCCGCGGAATTTCAGTTTGACAAACTTTAGCACTTTACCCTAATCTAAACAAATACGGAAGTAGAAAATTGTAACAAAAAGAAGTACAACAAGAATACAGGTAAGTTGTACGTAGAATAAGAAAAAAGCCAACAGAAACACTTGAAACCAGAGACAAAACTATTATAAGAGAAAAGAATCAAAAAGAGAAAGAAAAAGTCAATCAATAATCAATATATTAAGATAAATGTTTTTCGAGTCATCTGTAATTATTATTCAAGGACTTATATTATAAAAGTACTTTCATAATAATTATCAGAGAGATAAATATTTTTAAGTCTTCTTTATAATATAATTCTCAAAATAAAAGTCATTGAAGACTTAAAAATATTTATCTCGCTGATAATTATTATGAAAAGAATTCTATTAAATATATAAACCTTAAAATAATAGTTATCGATGCCTTAAAAAAAATGTCTCACACATAATTATTATCAAAAGACTTTTAAAAATCTTACGAAAATTTGGATGACTTTTTTAAAACTCCACCATGAAATAATTATTATTCTGGGTCTCTGCTTGAAACCGTAATTTGTATTTTCCTGCGTAATTTGAAAACGATTTACTGAGAAATATTTTTTACCGTCAGGCATTTTTTCAATACTGGTAGGTTTTGTTACTAAGAAACTAAAAAAAAAAAATAAACAAGTTTTCATAGTTATATATGTATTTATATAAATAATAACTTTGTAATGCATATTTTAGTTTTCTATAGAAGGTTTTGCGTGGTATTTGTTATGATAAGAAAATCATGACACCTTTCGGTTTGTTTGAAAGCAGAATTTCATAAGCGCCAAAGCTACTACAAATTTACATGGCAACTTATTAAGCTAAAAGTTGACGATAGCACTTGTAGCAAAATGTACTGGGAACTTTTTAATTTACTAACTACAAATCAAAAGCGACTAGTTCTAAGCTAGTTTCGTAACTAATATTGGGGCCGTTTAGCATCTTGAGCGGTGAGTGAGCACTGAGAGTTTCAGCTGCTTCTTAAATGTTGTGAGTAAGCAATATAAACGTCATTGCTCAAGCGTTTTCATACTACACACATATATATATATATATAAATACATTAAATTATGTACATACATACATATACTGGGATAATTATATACAGACGTATCTAATGAGTTCGTGAAAAAGATCAACTAAAAGTAATTACTACCTAATCAAATTTGATCGGCATACTATTTTAAATGGCTTTTGTAAGCAAATTGTTCAAAATTCAATTAATCGTGAATAAGTTGGCGATTAATGGTTCCATAAAAAAAATCTTCGAATATACATATATGAATCTTACACGGCAAATTCAACAACTAATGAGGTAATAGAATCAACACTGAGTAGATAGTGTTTCCAGAGAGTCAAAGTGAAATTTGGTCGGTTTTAACCCTTATAAAATTGGACTTGTTTCATTAACGAGGAAAACAATGGTTCCAGAATTTTCTTTACCAAGGCAAGATGGAACTAACCTGGATATTTGATCTGAGAAGAAAAACTTAAATACTATTGCCCTTGGCTTGTAACTAACACGGAGGCGGAACATCGAGGAGCGAACAAAGAAGGATCCAGCGATGCACTGTACCTGTAAAAGGACATTTGAAAAAAAGTTGAAACTGTCTTAGCACGCCACTCACGGTAAACCGACCGCATTATAATTTTCAAGCCGACCTCGTATGCCGAATTTGTATAATACTGTAATTAGGTTCCCAAACAATATTTTAACGAATAGCTAGCCATAGTTGTAGCTTAAGATGGCCTTTAAATAAAAGCTTGATACAAATATACAAAATTTTTCATGGGAAACTGATTATTTTTTAAAGCAAAGTCCTTCTAAGTCAGTAAAGCTACTTTAATTGAGCGGCACCGGTATGTACATGCACGCATTTGGAGAAAGAAATCAAATGTAAAGGTAGTTTAATAAATAATAATTTAATAAATACACACCTTTTTAATTCAACGAAAGGTGCAGATCATATGAATTTTAAACAGATGGCAACCCTACTAAAAAATAATGCACGATTGAACATCCAGAGGCCAAGCGCTTTAATTTGACACCTCACTTTTTTAATACAAAAAACAGTCCACATGCTATAATTTTGCGCACAGGTGGCAACTCTATTCCAAAAAATAAAGCACATATGAAGGCACCTTTATTTTTTAAATTGAATGAATTGTACAAATCTGCTGTCATTAATAAAAAATATCTTTACCTATTATAAGGTAAGGTAGTAATTTTAAAATTGGTGGCAACCCCTTCAAAAAAAATGCTTATTGATACATAATTTTTTTTATTCCAGAGAACAGGGAAAATCTTTTAAATTCTAAAATGGTGGCAATCCTACTCAAAAAATAATGCATTGTAGAACATCTAAAGGCCAAACCCTTTCATTTTACACCTCAGTTTCTGTAAACCAACGAACGGTATTATAATTTTTTAGACAGGTGGCAACCCTAAGTCTAAGTCTAAGTCTAAGATCTCGTCAAAATCCGTTCAACACTTTTCGAGATTAGCATGGCCCAAGAAAAAACTCGACTTTGCTTTATACTATTTAAGTATAGGGATAAAGCTCTTGTTTGATAAAACTAGAAATCAGAAAACCAAAGCTTGGCATTCAAAAGTATATCAGCTGCTGCGAACAGTGTCTTAAAGTTTCCTTTTGATTGCGGAAACAGGCCAATTATGGGCTCTCAGCTATCTTGAGTGGAATGAAACGAGGAGGGCAGAATGGAGTAAGTGATGAGTTATGTCGATGTCGGAACCGATTACGTTGTGTCATTTTCCGAATACATATACGACTTCAACTGGCTTGGGAAATTGTAGGAAATCACATCGCCTATCTGACAACTGCAGAGTCTTTTAGTTGGAGCCCTATATTCGATTACATTGAAAGCATTATGATTCAAGAGTACTTAGATCACACATCAACACCATTCTCGGCTGGGTTCCTGCACATACCAATATCGAAGGGTACGAAATAGCCTATAAGAAGGCCGGACGCGGTCCGGAAATGCAGATAAACAAGGTGAATGACTCTCTTCAATCACCGATTTCTGAACTACTAAGAAAAGAAAACGAGCATACCAATTCCGTAACAACTGACTTACGGACCAACCACGATGACTGTGAAATGTCAAGAACTTTGTGCCGAGGCTTAACAGAGAACAAAGTGAGAAACTATTGAAGCTAAGCCAATCCGCAGTGAAAATTCTTATCGGCGTCATGACAGCGCACTGTGCTATTGGGTCAATGCGCTATACCGATGGAGTTCTTTCAGCCAAAGTGTTGTTCCATTTCCTGTTCAGCTCTATTGGCAAGGCAACTGATGCACTTGAGACCTTGCTTTTTCACCAGCGTGGCAGACATAACAGAAGTGAAACTATTGGACCTCTAAAATTGTATTAGCTAATGGTTTAGTAGGCACTATAATAGCATTTTGAAGTAGCCACAATTAGAGCAATATGCCTCCTTATACCACATACAGAAGCAAGAAAGTATGATAGCTTCCTACTCACCTTCTTAACCTAACCCAACCTGCAAAGTTCGCCCAGCCTTTCTTTAGTTTCTTGATGTCCTGCAAATAATACTACACTGTCGACGCCCTCAAATTATTTAGGTGTGTGTTTGAACGATGCTTTTATTACTCAATTTAAATTTATTGAGAATATATTACTTAGTACAATAACATACTTATTTTGTCATTGTGAATAACTTGCGTTCTTTGCCTTTAAAATGGAGGCTGTCCCCAGCACCATTGTAGTTCTTGAATAGCCATTGTAGTTAGAGGAATTCATTGTATTTTGTTATCCTTGACAAAGCCTTTAGTTCTGTGTTGCAAAGCCGAAAATAGTAATCCATGCCACCATCGGCGTAGCCAGAATGAAATTTAGGGGGGGGCTCGACCCTATTAAGCTGGCATTTCAGGGTACTATTTTATATATATACAAGGAAAATTTGAAAGTTAGGGGGGGGAGGCTCGAGCACCCCCCTGCCCCTACCTGGCTACGCCCATGCATGCCACCAACAAAATTCGTGTAACAATAAAAGGCACGTGCGAACAATTCACGTCCTTTGCTTGCAAGAGGCAACGCGCGTTGTGCTTAAGTACACCCAAGTCAACACATTCATACATGCATATAAATATTTATAAATATGTATTTTATAATATTAGACTGTCGCACATTCCTTAAAAAAAAAAAAAAAAATTAGTTCAGCTTATTCCTCTTGTTCGGAGATGATAGATTGTGGCCAATTTCCTATGCTACAAAAAGGCGCTGGATCGATGAACGGAGTTAACGCATATTTTTTTGCAAGTTTTTCAACAATCTCATATCCGTCAATATCAATGTGTATCGCAATCCAGTGAAACCAAATTATATGGGCCAGATCAAAAGAATTCAGTTTATTTAGATACTCCATTATCAGTTTTGATGTAATCTGATGACATACATAGGCGCGGTGTACCTCAATCTTTCCATGGCCAGGATGCTGGTTCTTATCATCCTTATGATAGTACCCTTTGTCTTGGTCTGTATGTGAATACGAAAAGGGATAAGTTCTCAGGTCTCCAGGAAAGCCAGCCTTTGTATCTGGGCGGGGTTGCCTTGATGGACTAGATTTTGTAGTTCCATCAAACCCAGATGATTAGTGTGTAGCATTCTATCAAATTACTTTAAAAATGGACTTCAGAGTTGTTTTGAAATCAGTTTTGATTGCTGCTTGGTCCTTCTTTAGTGGTTGATTATAGCCTTTCTTTAGCATATTTGGCACTACAACCGTTTGTTGGTTTGGGCCGAGACCAAAAGGCTTCGCTAATTGTCTCTCTGCTTTGCGAGCTTGCACCAGCTGTTCCATTGTGTTCGTGGGCGTTTTTTCTTTCGTTATTCACACATTACCCACGCCTGGGGGGTAATAGCTATATTTTTATACGCCTAACTATGTCCACATCGTTAAATAGGTCCTAGAGTTAGTCAATCGATCTTTTTCGGTACCAGTCGACCAAGCCTTATCACACTGGAGTATTTGGGAGGAAAAAGCTTCCCAACTGCATTTTTTTTTAAATAAAAAAACCCGATTTTTAGAGGTATTTTCAATGAGGTTCAACTAAGCAATTAAAGGTCAAATTTTTATTAGAAAAAGTAGCAACGCCTTTTCATGGGGCTTCCTAATGCACGGGTGTACGAGTATTTATTTGTCTATTTCGACATTTATTTACACAACAATTTTCGTGGTAACATTCATATTTAGTTTAGTACTCGCAGGAAGGAGTGTTATGCGTTCGTAAAGCGGTTAAACACTTTTGTCGTTTTGTGGCAAACATAGCAATTGTGGTGGTAATCTTGTCAGAAACTTTCACTATTGCTTAAATAATGTTGCAGACAAAAGGCATGCTTGCATTGTTTCACTAAAATTTTTAGCTCCTAATGTTTGCACTACTTTGCGTTCTCTTATAAAATGAAAAAAAAAAAACTTATACAATACCAGTGCATAGGAATGAAACGTAACGAACGCTCTCTCTGTATGTCTTTAATATATCTATGAATCTTAGATTTTAGCAGAATCTGAATATTAAGTTCATAAGTAAAGTAACAAAATACTTACATTCTTATGTGCTAGGGTGGTCCTTAAAAATATCAGCTCCATAAGGCACGAAAATTTCAAAATTTAAAAAAAAAATTTGGGTCTTTACCAGGGTTTGAAAAAAATTGATTTCTTCAAATCGCGAAAATTGGACAAAATTTTGACTTTGACCAGCTATAACGAGTTTATGAATTTATGAGAATAAGTTTCAATAATATCTAAAATTTATTACATTTTAAGTAAAAATTTTGCCGAATTTAGATGTAGATATTTTTAAGGACCACCCTAATATGTATCTACCCTTGTAACTATGTATATAGCGTAGTTAAGAACATTTCTAAAGACATGAGTCCATTCTAAAGCGATGGCTTCCTTAGACTTTACCGTGTATTTTTACTTAGTTTATCGGTGTTTATTATTGCAGTTTTGTTGCGTGTCAGAAGCATTTTTGATTGGCTCAACGGATCCTTAAATATAATTTTTGATTTATTTTTTTCACTGTCCAAGACCAAGGCTGACAAAGATCTTACTCACCGAGGACTTGGCTATGTAAATTCATTAGTCATGGAATCGACATTATTCGACGTAGGTTTGAATTTCATGTTATATCAGGTCCGGCTTCAACGCCGTTCACATTATTCCTCTGTAACAGCACCTCTTCCGCATATACATATTCTACGCATCGCTGAGAGTTGTATACTTGGAAGATATACATATATACATCAGAATTAGGGTAACTGAAAGTATAAGAAGATTTATTGATAAGAATCGAAATATGTATGTATGTATGTTCAGATATAAAAATTCAGTTATCGAAAGTTCTCAAATCAGCGCATTTATCGAGTCAGCAAAGTTTATAGTTATCAAAATTTATCGGGTTATCCATGTTTATTGAGTTGTCGGAATTTTTCGGGGTATTATTGAAACAGAAACTAAGTTGTCAAAATTTATCGATAGTTATCGAGTTTTAAAAATTTATCGAATAATCGCAATTTGTCAAGTTAATGAAATGTATCAAGTTATCGATATTTATTGAATTATCAATAGCGAGGTCTTTCAACTTATCGAGTTGCCGATATTTACTGATTTATTTACTGGGTTATCGAAATTTGCCTGTTTATCGAAACAAAGTTTATGGATTTTCAAAGCATATCGAGTTTTCGAAATTTATGATATTTCATGAATCATGAAAAATTTCAATAAATTAATTTTCGTTATTGGGATAGTGAAAAATATTTTGGGTGTTCAAACAATTGGGATACGATTTACACCAAATTTTAGCAAATACCCAATTGTGTGACACTGCCTTTAAACTTGTATTTATACGGATGTTGGTAAAGAACGATCTATAAAAAACTAACCGAAATTAAATAACAACAAAAATAATATTTTAAAACTTGTCAAAATTTGGTGCGGCTATAATTTTTTCAACTACTGTACATAAGTTGGCTATGATTACTCGGCCGTGCTATCATAGTGGGACAATGCCACTCATATTACAAACAAACTACGGGCCAAAAGTTCAAGATTTCAACCCTGTTTATATGAACAATTTTATTTTTATCAGTATTTTTCTTTTAATCAAAATATGGTGAAATAAAAGTGAAACTAAAAAAAATTTTGCCAGATTCGCGATTTTCCATCTAAAGCTCCTTATGGCCTTATTCATAAAAAATAAAGAGCTTTATAAAATGACGTTTTTATACATTTTTCAGTTTATAAACCTTTTTTAAAGTTACTTTATTTTTTATGAATAAGGCCATTATTTTATGTCAGGCAAGCACGATTTTCGAGTATTTTCCAATGTAAATTAATCCACAAATAAAATTTGTCTTTTATTTGGCAGAGGAATCAAGTCACAAATAAATATTATTTTTTATTTGTCCGACAAATCAAATTACAAATAAATTTTATTTTTTATGTGGCCGATGAACCAAATTACAAATCAAATAGATTTCTCAATTAAAAGCGTATTTAAAGCCAAAAACCCTGTTTTAATTGCTTTTACAGTCTATGGAAAGCAAAGTGTATTACATATCTGATATCCACTTATAATAAATGTTCAAAATGGACTGAAGCTTTCAATTCCTATTTCTGCTCCATATATCGTCCTACGGTGTTACGTACCTACATATATATATACATCCTTTTTTGTTAACGACCGTGATTGATGGAATCTAAGTTAGGAGGTGGAGAATTTCCTTCATTTCCACGGCTATGCGCTTTCTCTTAGGTATTCATAATAGAACAAGCATAGCTCATAAGCTTTGTAGTTTCTCTGGTTTCCCTATCTTAATAGTTGTCATTTATTTTTCAACAAAATTAATCAATTACGGTTACAAGCCTTTGTATTCATCGAGTATTTATGAAGTAATGACGAATGTTATAAATCATTTTAATTAACTGTATGAAATATTGAACGGGGAATGAAGCCTGGTGGAATTATGGAATCCTACACTTGCGTGGTATTCACTTCGCGTATCATAACTGAGAATTAAAGTGATTACATACATATGTACATATAAAAACATATACAAATATTAGACCGGGTCGGTTCGCACAGCAAAAAGAAAAACGTTTGTAATTACTTGTAAAACGCGTCATCAGTCTGGCTATTTCAACACCATTTATGACACGATTAGTTATCCATATGTACTACATTACCCGACCATACCCTGAATCAAGGCCGAATTTGGGGATAAACGTGTGTTGGGGTTTCTTAATCAAATAGGAAAATAAGAATAACTAGTGTTTTAACCAGCTTAACCATTTGCTAGAAAATAGAATTGAGACGTTGAAACAGCCATTTTGGACAGGATGGTGAAAAAAAGTGTGCGCAACTGTTTGAGCCGCTTGAACTCTAGTACCTATCGCGGCAGCTTCTGCAGAGAAAGCTCATTGGCACTGACCATTGCACAGTGGTAAATAAATGTTTTTTTTTTTTTTTAATGAAAGCTTATAAAATTTGAAAGAGACTGGTTTAGCCCGATTTTTGATTTATTTTAATTTGTTTATATTAATTTTTGTAGTGCAAAGTGCAGAAAAAGTGCCAATTTTGAAGAAGATAGATCCTCCTTCTCCAGTTATTAAAAGTTACACAATAAAAACTACTTGAAAACAATTGTAGAGCTCCCTCAAAAAAAAAAAATTGAAATGTTATAAAAAACCTTCACCAAAAGTGTTTTTTTTTTGCTTTTAGTTTTTATAAAAATTGTGGATATGCAGTTTTATAGATCATTAAATTTGAGTAAAGTGCAGGTTGCAAGTGGCTAAGAGTTCACGCTGATTTTTAATATTTTTTTCGATAACATTTCGAACATTTCGAGCACATCTGCATGCTAATTGGAAATAAAAGCGTTTGTTATCTATATATTAATACGCTAACATGAATTTTGTCTCCGTTCGTTTGGTGATTCTACAGAACCGATTTCAAAACCAAGAACACCGTTGGAAAGGCATTTTTCCGTAGATGAGCATAGTTTTTATGGTTTCACAATTGGTTGAAAATTACGGCCTAAACTGTCGTTTAAACATTTCCGTATTTGTGTATAGATGTTGCTGCAACACGTTCAACTTGACATGTTTCGCCTGTTGTTTCACTACACATTTGAAATTAAGCTTTGAAATAATGACAAATATGATGATGAAGAAATAAATAATAACGATGAAGTCAAAAAAAGAAGACAAAAGTGAAGATAAAGACGAAAATGGAGATAAAGGCGAAAATGGAGACAATGGGAAATACATAAGAATTAGGGTAACTGAAAGGGTAAAACATTTCTTGAATTTATGAAGTGAAACTTCTTTAGCGGCAGTTGGTTGGTTGGGAGTAAATTGTCAAATTCAAGGGGAATAATGCACATGGAAATGGTTCTCAGCGGTTTAGCGGTTTGAGAATAAAAACAGAAACAATGATGCCTAGAGATACAGGAAAAAACGAAGATCAAGGTAAATTTAAACACTTTAAGGTAAAGGTGAAGAGGAATATGCAGAAATAAAGATAAATACGAAGAAAAGGATGAGGATGAAGATCGATATTGTTATCGCAATAAAACTCGATATTTTTTATCGATATAATAATCGACATTGCTATCGATTAAACAATCGATATTGTTATCGATACTGTTATTGATTAAATAACCGCTATTGTAATCAATATAATAATCGATATTGTTATCGATATTATTATCGATACAATAATGGATATTGTTATCGGTGTAATAATCAATTAAATAATTGATTTTGTTATCGAATTAGTAATTTATATTGTTATCGATATGTACAATAATCGATACTGATGATTGTTATTTCTATGGATGAATACATCGATTTTGCAATCGTTGTATTTTTTTATGGATATTATGGATACATGCCATCACATCACATTATATCACATGATATGATGAGAAATCACATTATATTACATCACATAATATGATATCACATCACACGATATCACGTGACATGACATCACATTAAATAGCATGACATCACATGACTTGACATCACACGATATGACATCGTATTACATGACATCGCATTACCTAACGTGGCATCACATGATATGACATCATATGACATGACATCACAGGATATGACACGACATCCTATCATGTGACGTAAAATCACGGCGCATCTTATCACGGCATCACACCTCATCTCATCTACGTGAATAGATAACGAAAATGATTAAAGGAAGGGTATCCATTATCACACGAATTTTTTACAGGTCACTATCTAATTGGCGTACATACTTTGAGATTAGGAGTGAAACAGAGAAATGTGCACAGCAACTTATCTTCCACTGNAATAGCATGACATCACATGACTTGACATCACACGATATGACATCGTATTACATGACATCGCATTACCTAACGTGGCATCACATGATATGACATCATATGACATGACATCACAGGATATGACACGACATCCTATCATGTGACGTAAAATCACGGCGCATCTTATCACGGCATCACACCTCATCTCATCTACGTGAATAGATAACGAAAATGATTAAAGGAAGGGTATCCATTATCACACGAATTTTTTACAGGTCACTATCTAATTGGCGTACATACTTTGAGATTAGGAGTGAAACAGAGAAATGTGCACAGCAACTTATCTTCCACTGCCCAGCACTTATTTAGCAAAAGACGACTACATATGCTCGGAAAAACAACTCTACAACAGCTTGCGTACCTAGATAGCGAAGATTTATACGTTGGGTTAACGAAATGTATGGTTTCCGAGTGAGCGCCGCAACTCAGAGGAAAATCAGGGTTTCATATGTGTCACCTTAATTGGCCATGGCCGAGCCATTCCAACCTAACCTTACCTATGAAACTACGCTTGTATATTGCGGCAGTATTATAATTTAAATGTTTTTTTTGCTACCCATTGTTTTGGTGAGGCACCTTAATGTGCCTCTTCATAGATACATACATATTAGACTCTCTCTTCTTCTTTTAATTAGTTTTGGTGAAAACCTATCGTTTAGGATGATTTGCTGGTATTAAAAATTACGATTGATTGCCCCTCTAATTAAGGAAGTCAAAGTAAAAGGTCTTAAGGTCAATAAAACAGTTTATTTATATACATATGTATGTAATTAAGAGTCTCTAACACTGAGAACTGTCCCTTCATTTATGTGACACTTTAAGTTATGTATGCTCACGAAGTATTTGTGAAAGTTTTTGTTGCAAGAACAACTCACTGCTTGAGTGCTCTTACATGTGCGTTGATCCTTCCTATATGTATGTAGCGTAGCAGTATGATATACGTACAGACATTTGTATGTATTTTGGCAGGGATTTCTAATATCCCTTGTCAAATTTTTATTTCGACACATGTCTACGTGTTTTGAGTAACAAATATTGGTGCTCATAAAATTTTCTAGTTGTGCGAAAGTTTTGAAGATATGTATCAGCAAAATAAAAATGAAATGTTTCAACCATAAACCTTTCAAGAGTTTGTTTAGTTCTGTTTGGTATAAGCATCTATTTAGATTGGTGATTTGCGGCTTGTTAACATTCT